>NC_060181.1:70845439-70945439 GCF_021184085.1 Oncorhynchus gorbuscha
GAGAAAGAGAGAGAGGGAGAGGGAGAGGGAGAAAGAGAGAGAGGGAGAGAGAGAGGGAGAGGGAGAAAGATGGAAGGAGAGGAGAAAGAGAGGGAGGGAGAGGGAGAGGGAGAGGGAGAAAGAGAGCGAGGGAGAGAGAGAGGGAGAGGGAGAAAGATGGAAGGAGAGGAGAAAGAGAGAGAGGGAGAGGGAGAGGGAGAGGGAGAAAGAGAGCGAGGGAGAGAGAGAGGGAGAGGGAGAGGGAGAGGGAGAAAGATGGAAGGAGAGGAGAAAGAGAGAGAGGGAGAGGGAGAGGGAGAAAGAGAGCGAGGGAGAAAGAGAGGGAGAGGGAGAGAGAGAGGGAGAGGGAGAAAGAGAGAGGGAGAGAGAGAGGGAGAGGGAGAAAGATGGAAGGAGAGGAGAAAGAGAGGGAGGGAGAGGGAGAGGGAGAGGGAGAAAGAGAGCGAGGGAGAGAGAGAGGGAGAGGGAGAGGGAGAAAGATGGAAGGAGAGGAGAAAGAGAGAGAGGGAGAGGGAGAGGGAGAAAGAGAGCGAGGGAGAAAGAGAGGGAGAGGGAGAAAGATGGAAGGAGAGGAGAAAGAGAGGGAGGGAGAGGGAGAGGGAGAGGGAGAAAGATGGAAGGAGAGGAGAAAGAGAGAGAGGGAGAGGGAGAAAGAGAGCGAGGGAGAGAGAGAGGGAGAGGGAGAAAGATGGAAGGAGAGGAGAAAGAGAGGGAGGGAGAGGGAGAGGGAGAGGGAGAGGGAGATAGAGAGGGAGAGGGAGAAAGAGAGGGAGAGGGAGAAAGAGAGCGAGGGAGAAAGAGAGGGAGAGGGAGAAAGATGGAAGGAGAGGAGAAAGAGAGAGAGGGAGAGGGAGAAAGAGAGCGAGGGAGAGAGAGAGGGAGAGGGAGAAAGATGAAAGGAGAGGAGAAAGAGAGGGAGGGAGAGGGAGAGGGAGAGGGAGAGGGAGAAAGAGAGCGAGGGAGAAAGAGAGGGAGAGGGAGAAAGATGGAAGGAGAGGAGAAAGAGAGAGAGGGAGAGGGAGAAAGAGAGCGAGGGAGAGGGAGAAAGATGGAAGGAGAGGAGAAAGAGAGGGAGGGAGAGGGAGAGGGAGAGGGAGAGGGAGAGGGAGAGGGAGAAAGAGAGCGAGAGAGAGGGAGAGGGAGAAAGATGGAAGGAGAGGAGAAAGAGAGGGAGGGAGAGGGAGAGGGAGAGGGAGAGGGAGAGGGAGAAAGAGAGCGAGGGAGAAAGAGAGGGAGAGGGAGAAAGATGGAAGGAGAGGAGAAAGAGAGAGAGGGAGAGGGAGAAAGAGAGCGAGGGAGAGAGAGAGGGAGAGGGAGAAAGATGGAAGGAGAGGAGAAAGAGAGGGAGGGAGAGGGAGAGGGAGAGGGAGAGGGAGAAAGAGAGCGAGAGAGAGGGAGAGGGAGAAAGATGGAAGGAGAGGAGAAAGAGAGGGAGGGAGAAAGAGAGCGAGGGAGAGAGAGAGGGAGAGGGAGAAAGATGGAAGGAGAGGAGAAAGAGAGGGAGGGAGAAAGAGAGGGAGGGAGAGGGAGAGGGTGAAAGAGAGAGAGGGAGAGGGAGAAAGATGGAAGGAGAGGAGAAAGAGAGGGAGATTTTAATGGGGAAAGTGTTTCATTTTAGCTGCATGAAGAGGAGAGACTCACTGTGTCCCAATTGACACCATATTCCCTATATAATGCACTATGTTTGATCAGGGCCCATAGGGCTCTCACCAATAGTAGTGCACTATATAGGGAATAGGGTGCCATTTGCCACGCGGAACCAGGCGTTCCGGCAGGCTAGGGGTTTTTAGCAGGGACAGACAGACAGGTGTGAAAGGGACATGGGTGAGGCTGGTTGGTCCCCAGGAGAGTTTGGCCGCTATCACAGCTGCTGGACGACACATTAATCAAGCCTGGCCCTGGGGGAGAGCTGGGACGGTGACAGGGACTCTTCATCCTAACACAGGACACAGGACAGGACAGCCATATACTGACAAGACAGACACACACTGCCTGTCTACTGTTCTGTTCTCTTCCCTTCTCTTCCCCTTACAAAAAACCCCACATGATTTCACATGTGGGAAAACAAGATTTCACATTCATTTCACATGTGAAATCATGTGAAAATGTGTTTTTGGAACACTTCACATGTTATCACATTGCTTTACATGTTGTCACATGTTATCACAATAACTTCCCATGTTATCACAATAACTTCCCATGTTATCACAATAACTTCACATGTTATCACATGTTATCACAATAACTTCACATGTTATCACAATAACTTCACATGTTATCACATGTTATCACAATAACTTCACATGTTATCACAATAACTGTATGTGATCACATATAAACATGTGTTTTTGGAACACTTCACAAGTGAAATCCATGTGGTCTCTTCTAGTCTCTCCTTTTCTATTTTTTCTCTCTTCTATCCTCTCCTTATCAACTCCCAAATCCATGTCCATCCTCCCTCTCTTTCTGCTGCTTGTCTCTCCCAGCTTTTCATGGATGGCATGGGGTGATTGATTGATTCAGGTCCAGCATGCCTGGGTTCATTTGGGGGCAGACCAAGGACGCTGTTAAATTAGTAATTTTGAAAGTAGCACTCACGAGCCAAAAGTGGTCTCTGAAAACTGCTTACTACGTCAGATATGTGGAGGCATGTGCACCACGTCATTGCTCTCTCTCTCTCTCTCTCTCTCTCTCTCTCTCTCTCTCTCTCTCTCTCTCTCTCTCTCTCTCTCTCTCTCTCTCTCTCTCTCTCTCTCTCTCTCTCTCTCTCTCTCTCTCTCTTTCTGCATTGTCCACTAGCCGTTCGGCCCGCCCTGCAACCTCATTGGAAAACGCTGGGCAGGCCTCTTGCTAGCTGTCACTCAAATGTGAGGCACTGAAGCTAAATAGGATATAACACAAAATTCTAGGGGGCTAGCCCACGTTGGGGAAAATGTAGGGAAAATGGTACAGGACAGCTTCAAGAAAACAGTTGCTTTCAAACTATGGATTTCATAGCTAATTGAGGTAAGACAATGATTCTGCTCATAGATTATGCTTGTATGAACTACATATTGACACATCCAGCCCAAAGCGGGAGGTTTAAAAAATACTTTCTTAGTTGCCAAAGTAGCAGAGCATGTCTTTAACCATGAAGCTCCAATGTGTTACAACAGGATACTATGTCTATGTGAACAGCCCCAATGTGTTACAACAGGATAAGATGTCTATGTGAACAGCCCCAATGTGTTACAACAGGATAAGATGTCTATGTGAACAGCCCCAATGTGTTACAACAGGATAAGATGTCTATGTGAACAGCCCCAATGTGTTACAACAGGATAAGATGTCTATGTGAACAGCCCCAATGTGTTACAACAGGATAAGATGTCTATGTGAACAGCCCCAATGTGTTACAACAGGATAAGGTGTCTGTGTGAACAGCCCCAATGTGTTACAACAGGATAAGGTGTCTGTGTGAACAGCCCCAATGTGTTACAACAGGATAAGATGTCTATGTGAACAGCCCCAATGTGTTACAACAGGATAAGGTGTCTGTGTGAAAATGCCCCAATGTGTTACAACAGGATAAGATGTCTATGTGAACAGCCCCAATGTGTTACAACAGGATACTATGTCTATGTGAACAGCCCCAATGTGTTACAACAGGATAAGATGTCTATGTGAACAGCCCCAATGTGTTACAACAGGATAAGATGTCTGTGTGAACAGCCCCAATGTGTTACAACAGGATAAGGTGTCTGTGTGAACAGCCCCAATGTGTTACAACAGGATAAGGTGTCTATGTGAACAGCCCCAATGTGTTACACCAGGATAAGGTGTCTGTGTGAACAGCCCCAATGTGTTACAGACAGGACAAGGTGTCTGTGTGAACAGCCCCAATGTGTTACACCAGGATAAGGTGTCTATGTGAACAGCCCCAATGTGTTACACCAGGATAAGGTGTCTGTGTGAACAGCCCCAATGTGTTACAGACAGGACAAGGTGTCTGTGTGAACAGCCCCAATGTGTTACACCAGGATAAGGTGTCTGTGTGAACAGCCCCAATGTGTTACAGACAGGACAAGGTGTCTGTGTGAACAGCCCCAATGTGTTACAGACAGGAGAAGGTGTCTGTGTGAACAGCCCCAATGTGTTACACCAGGATAAGGTGTATATGTGAACAGCCCCAATGTGTTACAACAGGATAAGGTGTCTGTGTGAACAGCCCCAATGTGTTACAGACAGGATAAGGTGTCTGCGTGAACAGCCCCAATGTGTTACAACAGGATAAGGTGTCTATGTGAACAGCCCCAATGTGTTACAACAGGATAAGGTGTCTATGTGAACAGCCCCAATGTGTTACAACAGGATAAGATGTCTATGTGAACAGCCCCAATGTGTTACAACAGGATAAGGTGTCTGTGTGAACAGCCCCAATGTGTTACAACAGGGTAAGGTGTCTGTGTGAACAGCCCCAATGTGTTACAACAGGATAAGGTGTCTGTGTGAACAGCCCCAATGTGTTACAGACAGGACAAGGTGTCTGTGTGAACAGCCCCAATGTGTTACAGACAGGAGAAGGTGTCTGTGTGAACAGCCCCAATGTGTTACACCAGGATAAGGTGTATATGTGAACAGCCCCAATGTGTTACAACAGGATAAGGTGTCTGTGTGAACAGCCCCAATGTGTTACAGACAGGATAAGGTGTCTGTGTGAACAGCCCCAATGTGTTACAACAGGATAAGGTGTCTGTGTGAACAGCCCCAATGTGTTACAACAGGATAAGGTGTCTGTGTGAACAGCCCTAATGTGTTACAACAGGGTAAGGTGTCTGTGTGAACAGCCCCGATGTGTTACAACAGGATAAGGTGTCTGTGTGAACAGCCCCAATGTGTTACAACAGGATAAGGTGTCTGTGTGAACAGCCCCAATGTGTTACAACAGGATAAGGTGTCTGTGTGAACAGCCCCAATGTGTTACAACAGGATAAGGTGTCTGTGTGAACAGCCCCAATGTGTTACAACAGGATAAGGTGTCTGTGTGAACAGCCCCAATGTGTTACAACAGGATAAGGTGTCTATGTGAACAACCCCGATGTGTTACAACAGGATAAGGTGTCTGTGTGAACAGCCCCAATGTGTTACAACAGGATAAGGTGTCTGTGTGAACAGCCCCAATGTGTTACAACAGGATAAGGTGTCTGTGTGAACAGCCCCAATGTGTTACAACAGGATAAGGTGTCTGTGTGAACAGCCCCAATGTGTTACAACAGGATAAGGTGTCTGTGTGAACAGCCCCAATGTGTTACAACAGGATAAGGTGTCTGTGTGAACAGCCCCAATGTGTTACAACAGGATACGGTGTCTATGTGAACAGCCCCGATGTGTTACAACAGGATAAGGTGTCTGTGTGAACAGCCCCAATGTGTTACAACAGGATAAGGTGTCTGTGTGAACAGCCCCAATGTGTTACAACAGGATAAGATGTCTATGTGAACAGCCCCAATGTGTTACAACAGGATAAGGTGTCTGTGTGAACAGCCCCAATGTGTTACAACAGGATAAGGTGTCTGTGTGAACAGCCCCAATGTGTTACAACAGGATAAGGTGTCTGTGTGAACAGCCCCAATGTGTTACAACAGGATAAGATGTCTATGTGAACAGCCCCAATGTGTTACAACAGGATAAGATGTCTATGTGAACAGCCCCAATGTGTTACAACAGGATAAGGTGTCTATGTGAACAGCCCCAATGTGTTACAGACAGGACACGGTGTCTGTGTGAACAGCCCCAATGTGTTACAACAGGATACTATGTCTATGTGAACAGCCCCAATGTGTTACAACAGGATAAGATGTCTATGTGAACAGCCCCAATGTGTTACAACAGGATAAGATGTCTATGTGAACAGCCCCAATGTGTTACAACAGGATAAGGTGTCTGTGTGAACAGCCCCAATGTGTTACAACAGGATAAGGTGTCTATGTGAACAGCCCCAATGTGTTACACCAGGATAAGGTGTCTGTGTGAACAGCCCCAATGTGTTACAGACAGGACAAGGTGTCTGTGTGAACAGCCCCAATGTGTTACACCAGGATAAGGTGTCTATGTGAACAGCCCCAATGTGTTACACCAGGATAAGGTGTCTGTGTGAACAGCCCCAATGTGTTACAGACAGGACAAGGTGTCTGTGTGAACAGCCCCAATGTGTTACACCAGGATAAGGTGTCTGTGTGAACAGCCCCAATGTGTTACAGACAGGACAAGGTGTCTGTGTGAACAGCCCCAATGTGTTACAGACAGGAGAAGGTGTCTGTGTGAACAGCCCCAATGTGTTACACCAGGATAAGGTGTATATGTGAACAGCCCCAATGTGTTACAACAGGATAAGGTGTCTGTGTGAACAGCCCCAATGTGTTACAGACAGGATAAGGTGTCTGCGTGAACAGCCCCAATGTGTTACAACAGGATAAGGTGTCTATGTGAACAGCCCCAATGTGTTACAACAGGATAAGGTGTCTATGTGAACAGCCCCAATGTGTTACAACAGGATAAGGTGTCTGTGTGAACAGCCCCAATGCGTTACAACAGGATAAGGTGTCTGTGTGAACAGCCCCAATGTGTTACAACAGGGTAAGGTGTCTGTGTGAACAGCCCCAATGTGTTACAACAGGATAAGGTGTCTATGTGAACAGCCCCAATGTGTTACAACAGGATAAGGTGTCTATGTGAACAGCCCCAATTTGTTACAACAGGATAAGGTGTCTATGTGAACAGCCCCAATGTGTTACAACAGGATAAGGTGTCTGTGTGAACAGCCCCAATGTGTTACAACAGGATAAGGTGTCTATGTGAACAGCCCCAATGTGTTACAACAGGATAAGGTGTCTGTGTGAACAGCCCCAATGTGTTACAACAGGATAAGGTGTCTGTGTGAACAGCCACAATGTGTTACAACAGGATAAGGTGTCTGTGTGAACAGCCCCAATGTGTTACAACAGGATAAGGTGTCTGTGTGAACAGCCCCAATGTGTTACAACAGGATAAGGTGTCTATGTGAACAGCCCCAATGTGTTACAACAGGATAAGGTGTCTGTGTGAACAGCCCCAATGTGTTACAACAGGATAAGGTGTCTGTGTGAACAGCCCCAATGTGTTACAACAGGATAAGGTGTCTGTGTGAACAGCCCCAATGTGTTACAACAGGATAAGGTGTCTGTGTGAACAGCCCCAATGTGTTACAACAGGGTAAGGTGTCTGTGTGAACAGCCCCAATGTGTTACAACAGGATAAGGTGTCTGTGTGAACAGCCCCAATGTGTTACAACAGGATAAGGTGTCTGTGTGAACAGCCCCAATGTGTTACAACAGGATAAGGTGTCTGTGTGAACAGCCCCAATGTGTTACAACAGGGTAAGGTGTCTGTGTGAACAGCCCCGATGTGTTACAACAGGATAAGGTGTCTGTGTGAACAGCCCCAATGTGTTACAACAGGATAAGGTGTCTGTGTGAACAGCCCCAATGTGTTACAACAGGATAAGGTGTCTGTGTGAACAGCCCCAATGTGTTACAACAGGATAAGGTGTCTGTGTGAACAGCCCCAATGTGTTACAACAGGATAAGGTGTCTGTGTGAACAGCCCCAATGTGTTACAACAGGATAAGGTGTCTATGTGAACAGCCCCGATGTGTTACAACAGGATAAGGTGTCTGTGTGAACAGCCCCAATGTGTTACAACAGGATAAGGTGTCTGTGTGAACAGCCCCAATGTGTTACAACAGGATAAGGTGTCTGTGTGAACAGCCCCAATGTGTTACAACAGGATAAGGTGTCTGTGTGAACAGCCCCAATGTGTTACAACAGGATAAGGTGTCTGTGTGAACAGCCCCAATGTGTTACAACAGGATAAGGTGTCTGTGTGAACAGCCCCAATGTGTTACAACAGGATAAGGTGTCTATGTGAACAGCCCCGATGTGTTACAACAGGATAAGGTGTCTGTGTGAACAGCCCCAATGTGTTACAACAGGATAAGGTGTCTGTGTGAACAGCCCCAATGTGTTACAACAGGATAAGATGTCTATGTGAACAGCCCCAATGTGTTACAACAGGATAAGATGTCTATGTGAACAGCCACGTTACTTCAAATTAGAGTGCAGTCATAACTAACATATCTTAGTTTTTTAGAACTGTGTTCCTCTACCTATACACAAACTCTATGTCCTCCTGGGCAGTGTGCTCTGTGAGCAGTGGCAAAGGTAGAAACAGTATCTACCCCTGTGTGTTCTGGGAGTTAAGAAATAAGTAGAGAGTGTGACAGGTAGAGACAGTGGGACCGGTAGCGACAGTGGGACAGGTATAGACAGTGGGACAGTTAGAGACAGTGGGACAGCTAATTAAAATGGGACAGGTAGAGACAGCGGGACAGGTAGAGACAGTGTCCTCCCCAGGCCAGTGTGTGCCCAGAGCTGAAGCTGTGTGTTTTCTCTAGGGGCCCCTCCCAGTAAGAGAACACCATTTTAACAGAGGGCCAGGAAACAAGGGTTGGACGAGGAGCCATGGTTAGTTAGGGAACAAGGAGGACAGTGTCTTTTGGTTTCGTCCCAAATGGCACCCTATTCCCTTTATAGTGCACTACTTCTGACCAGGGCCAATAGAGTGGCATTTGGGACGCTACCTCACTAAGGAGTATCTTCACTAAGGAGTATCCTCACTAAGGTGTATCCTCACTAAGGAGCTTCCACGTTCACATGACTGGTGATGAGGCGGCTGGTGCCTTGAGAGAACCGAGTCCTTGGCTGGCTCTGTCTTTGCGTACGTGAGACATCATGTTACTCTGTTTGTGTCCCAAATGGCCCCCTATTCCCTTTGTAATGCACCACTTACAGTATTTGGGGCCTTGATCAACAGTAATGCACTTTATAGGGAATAGGGTGCCACAACTGAGATTTCATACTACTATCCGTTGAGTCAGTCTTATCTGTTTGGTAAATGGTTGGGCTATGAGAGAATGCTGCCTTGTCTGCACCAGCAGTTACAACTCTCACTTCTCTGTTTTATCTCTCCCTCCCAATCTCCCTGTGCAGAGATGAGCACTTGTGGGTGTCACAAACCTGTATCAGTGTCTACGGCTGGTTGGCTGGCTCACGATAAACATAGGAAAAGGCTTTTTGTCTCTCTCTCTCTCTCTCTCTCTCTCTCTCTCTCTCTCTCTCTCTCTCTCTCTCTCTCTCTCTCTCTCTTTCTCTCTCTCTTTCACACTTTGATTCTGTGTCTCAGTCAGCAGTGAAGTCAATAGGATGAATAATAGATAGTACATGAATCAAACCGTCTTCCCAGGGATATGCTAAACTGTCAGTACTGTTTTTTGGAAAACACGAGCTTGTCACGAGTTAGCCAATAGGCTGCTGCTGCCGGTATGTATGGGTTGAATCCTAGGCTGTAGTGGAAATATAGAATATATTGTTAAGTTCCAATTACTCTTGGGTTCCTACCATGTTGTAAATGACTTCTAAATGTATGAGCCCTCTAGCTGTGGCTTTCTACACCATATCTTTCTATGTTATTACCAAGTAAAGATTCTACCTAGGTATTTAAGATCAGCTGGGATCTAATTCCAGTGGGAACATATTATCATTGTTTTTTTCTATTTTTCACAGATTATGACTTTCCTAATTGTGCCAGATTGCCCAACATGTTTCTGGGGTGACAGAAACCAAGACCCTGGAACACTCAACAAACCAGTATTCAGTGTTGGGGAGGAGTTAACTACATGTAGTTCAACTAGTAATTGAAATACATTTTACAGTAACTTAGTGGTAGTTGAACTGTCATGCCTTGGTCATTGTATTTTGTGTTTTTGTTATATGTTTGGGTAGGCCAGGGTGTGACATGGGTTTATATGTTGTGTTTCGTATTTGGGGTTTGTAGTAATTGGGATTGTGTTGATTAGGGGTGTGTCTAGTTAGGATTGGCTGCCTGGGGTGATTCTCAATCAGAGTCAGGTGTTTGTCGTTGTCTCTGATTGAGAACCGTATTTAGACAGCCTGACTTTCGCGTTGTATTTTGTGGGTGTTTGTGTTATGCTGGTGAATGAGGACCCAAAAGCGACTTAACGAAAACAGAGTCTTTATTCCAGTATATGACAAAAGTAATAATCCTGGAAAAATCAAGAAGAAAACAAAACAGGAAAAAACTTAAATCCACTCGTAGTAACGAGGACAGACTGGAGACTCGACCATTGACTGCAGGTTGCTTCGGGAAGGCACCGACCGTAGCAGACTAAGACACCTGCTCACACGCAGCATCTGAAGGAGACAAAACACGACAGGGCGAGACAAGGACACAGCACAGCGAACATCATACAAGGATCCGACAAGGACAGAAGCGGAAAACAAGGGGAGAAATAGGGGCACTAATCAGAGGGCAAAATAGGGGACAGGTGTGAAAAGAGTAAATGAGTGAGTTAGGAGAATGAGGAACAGCTGGGAGCAGGAACGGAACGATAGAGAGAAGACAGAGAGGGAGGGGGAGAGAGAGGGATAGAAAAAGGGAACGAACCTAATAAGACCAGCAGGGGGAAATGAACAGAAGGGAAAGCACAAGGACAAGACAATATATGACAAAACATGACAGTACCCCCCACTCACCGAGCGCCTCCTGGCGCACTCGAGGAGGAATCCTGGCGGCAACGGAGGAAATCATCAATCAGCGAACGGTCCAGCACGTCCCGAGATGGAACCCAACTCCTCTCCTCAGGACCGTAACCCTCCCAATCCACTAAGTACTGGTGACCACGTCCCCGAGAACGCATGTCCATGATCCTACGTACCTTGTAAATAGGTGCGCCCTCGACAAGGACGGGGGGGGAAGACGAACGGGGGCGCGAAGAAAGGGCTTGACACAGGAGACATGGAAGACAGGATGGACGCGACGAAGATGTCGCGGAAGAAGCAGTCGCACAGCGACAGGATTGACGACCTGGGAGACACGGAACGGACCAATGAACCGCGGAGTCAACTTACGAGAAGCTGTCGTAAGGGGAAGGTTACGAGTGGAAAGCCACACTCTCTGGCCGCGACAATACCTAGGACTCTTAATCCTACGTTTATTGGCGGCTCTCACAGTCTGCGCCCTGTAACGGCAAAGTGCAGACCTCACCCTCCACCAGGTGCGCTCACAACGTTGGACAAACGCCTGAGCGGAGGGAACGCTGGACTCGGCGAGCTGGGATGAGAACAGAGGAGGCTGGTAACCCAGACTACTCTGAAACGGAGATAACCCGGTAGCAGACGAAGGAAGCGAGTTGTGAGCGTATTCTGCCCAGGGGAGCTGTTCTGCCCAAGACGCAGGGTTTCTAAAAGAAAGGCTGCGTAATATGCGACCAATCGTCTGATTGGCCCTTTCTGCTTGACCGTTAGACTGGGGATGAAAACCGGAAGAGAGACTGACGGAAGCACCAATCAAACGACAGAACTCCCTCCAAAACTGTGACGTGAATTGCGGACCTCTGTCTGAAACGGCGTCTAACGGGAGGCCATGAATTCTGAACACATTCTCAATGATGATTTGTGCCGTCTCCTTAGCGGAAGGAAGCTTAGCGAGGGGAATGAAATGTGCCGCCTTAGAGAACCTATCGACAACCGTAAGAATCACAGTCTTCCCCGCAGACGAAGGCAGACCGGTAACGAAGTCTAAGGCGATGTGAGACCATGGTCGAGAAGGAATGGGAAGCGGTCTGAGACGACCGGCAGGAGGAGAGTTACCTGCCTTAGTCTGCGCGCAGTCCGAACAAGCAGCCACGAAACGGCGCGTGTCACGCTCCTGAGTAGGCCACCAAAACCGCTGGCGAATAGAAGCAAGTGTACCTCGAACGCCGGGATGGCCAGCTAACTTGGCAGAGTGAGCCCACTGAAGAACAGCCAGACGAGTAGAAACAGGAACGAAAAGAAGGTTACTAGGACAAGCGCGCGGCGACGCAGTGTGAGTGAGTGCTTGCTTAACCTATCTCTCAATTCCCCAGACAGTCAACCCGACAACACGCCCATAAGGAAGAATCCCCTCGGGATCGGTAGAAGCCACAGAAGAACTAAAGAGACGGGATAAGGCATCAGGCTTGGTGTTCTTATTACCCGGGCGATAAGAAATCACAAACTCGAAACGAGCGAAAAACAACGCCCAACGAGCTTGACGTGCATTAAGTCGTTTGGCAGAACGGATGTACTCAAGGTTCTTATGGTCAGTCCAAACGACAAAAGGACCGGTCGCCCCCTCCAACCACTGTCGCCATTCGCCTAGGGCTAAGCGGATGGCGAGCAGTTCGCGGTTACCCACATCATAGTTGCGTTCCGATGGCGACAGGCGATGAGAAAAATAAGCGCAAGGATGGACCTTATCGTCAGACTGGAAGCGCTGGGATAGAATGGCTCCCACGCCCACCTCTGAAGCGTCAACCTCGACAATGAATTGTTTAGTGACGTCAGGAGTAACGAGGATAGGAGCGGACGTAAAACGCTTCTTGAGGAGATCAAAAGCTCCCTGGGCGGAACCGGACCACTTAAAGCACGTCTTGACAGAAGTAAGAGCTGTGAGAGGGGCAGCAACTTGACCGAAATTACGAATGAAACACCGATAGAAATTAGCGAAACCTAGAAAGCGCTGCAACTCGACACGTGACCTTGGAACGGGCCAATCACTGACAGCCTGGACCTTAGCGGGATCCATCTGAATGCCTTCAGCGGAAATAACAGAACCGAGAAATGTGACAGAGGAGACATGAAAGGCGCACTTCTCAGCCTTCACGTAGAGACAATTCTCTAAAAGGCGTTGGAGTACACGTCGAACGTGCTGAACATGAATCTCGAGTGACGGTGAAAAAATCAGGATATCGTCAAGGTAGACAAAAACAAAGATGTTCAGCATGTCTCTCAGTACATCATTAAGTAATGCCTGAAAAACAGCTGGAGCATTAGCGAGACCAAACGGCAGAACCCGGTACTCAAAATGCCCTAACGGAGTGTTAAACGCCGTTTTCCACTCGTCCCCCTCTCTGATGCGCACGAGATGGTAAGCATTACGAAGGTCCAACTTAGTAAAGAACCTGGCTCCCTGCAGAATCTCGAAGGCTGACGACATAAGGGGAAGCGGATAACGATTCTTAACCGTTATGTCATTCAGCCCTCGATAATCCACGCAGGGGCGCAGAGTACCGTCCTTCTTCTTAACAAAAAAAAACCCCGCTCCGGCAGGAGAGGAAGAAGGCACTACGGTGCCGGCGTCAAGAGAAACAGACAAATAATCCTCGAGAGCCTTACGTTCGGGAGCCGACAGAGAGTATAGTCTACCCCGAGGGGGAGTGGTCCCCGGAAGGAGATCAATACTACAATCATACGACCGGTGAGGAGGAAGGGAGTTGGCTCTGGACCGACTGAAGACCGTGCGCAGATCATGATATTCCTCCGGCACTCCTGTCAAATCACCAGGTTCCTCCTGAGAAGAGGGGACAGAAGAAACAGGAGGGATAGCAGACATTAAACACTTCACATGACAAGAAACGTTCCAGGATAGGATAGAATTACTAGACCAATTAATAGAAGGATTATGACATACTAGCCAGGGATGACCCAAAACAACAGGTGTAAAAGGTGAACGAAAAATCAAAAAGGAAATGGTCTCACTGTGGTTACCAGATACTGTGAGGGTTAAAGGTAGTGTCTCATATCTGATACTGGGGAGAAGACTACCATCTAAGGCGAACATGGGAGTGGGCTTCCCTAACTGTCTGAGAGGAATGTCATGTTTCCGAGCCCATGCTTCGTCCATAAAACAACCCTCAGCCCCAGAGTCTATCAAGGCACTGCATGAAGCAGCCGAACCGGTCCAGCGTAGATGGACCGACATGGTAGTACAGGATCTTGATGGAGAGACCTGAGTAGTAGCGCTCACCAGTAGCCCTCCGCTTACTGATGAGCTCTGGCTTTTACTGGACATGAATTGACAAAATGTCCAGCAGAACCGCAATAGAGGCAAAGGCGGTTGGTGATCCTCCGTTCCCTCTCCTTAGTCGAGATGCGAATACCTCCCAGCTGCATGGGCTCAGTCTCTGAGCCGGAGGGGGGAGATGGTTGCAATGCGGAGAGGGGGAACACCGTTAACGCGAGCTCTCTTCCACGAGCTCGGTGACGAAGATCTACCCGTCGTTCTATGCGGATGGCGAGTGCAATCAAAGAATCCACACTGGAAGGAACCTCCCGGGAGAGAATCTCATCCTTAACCTCAGCGTGGAGTCCCTCCAGAAAACGAGCGAGCAGCGCCGGCTCGTTCCAGTCACTAGAGGCAGCAAGAGTGCGAAACTCTATAGAGTAATCCGTTATGGATCGATCACCTTGACATAGGGAAGCCAAGGCCCTAGAAGCCTCCCTACCAAAAACTGAACGATCAAAAACCCGTATCATCTCCTCTTTAAAGTTCAGATAATTGTTAGAACACTCAGCCCTTGCCTCCCAGATAGCTGTGCCCCACTCTCGAGCCCGACCAGTAAGGAGTGAAATGACGTAAGCAATCCGAGCTCTCTCTCTTGAGTATGTGTTGGGTTGGAGAGAGAACACAATATCACACTGGGTGAGAAAGGAACGGCACTCAGTGGGCTGCCCAGAATAACATGGTGGGTTATTAACCCTAGGTTCTGGAGACTCGGAAGACCAGGAAGTAGCTGGTGGCACGAGACGAAGACTCTGAAACTGTCCTGAGAGGTCGGAAACCTGAGCGGCCAGGGTCTCAACGGCATGACGAGCAGCAGACAATTCCTGCTCGTGTCTGCCGAGCATAGCTCCCTGGATCTCGACGGCAGTGTTACGAGAATCCGTAGTCGCTGGGTCCATTCTTGGTCAGATCCTTCTGTTATGCTGGTGAATGAGGACCCAAAAGCGACTTAACGAAAACAGAGTCTTTATTCCAGTATATGACAAAAGTAATAATCCTGGAAAAATCAAGAAGAAAACAAAACAGGAAAAAACTTAAATCCACTCGTAGTAACGAGGACAGACTGGAGACTCGACCATTGACTGCAGGTTGCTTCGGGAAGGCACCGACCGTAGCAGACTAAGACACCTGCTCACACGCAGCATCTGAAGGAGACAAAACACGACAGGGCGAGACAAGGACACAGCACAGCGAACATCATACAAGGATCCGACAAGGACAGAAGCGGAAAACAAGGGGAGAAATAGGGGCACTAATCAGAGGGCAAAATAGGGGACAGGTGTGAAAAGAGTAAATGAGTGAGTTAGGAGAATGAGGAACAGCTGGGAGCAGGAACGGAACGATAGAGAGAAGAGAGAGAGGGAGGGGGAGAGAGAGGGATAGAAAAAGGGAACGAACCTAATAAGACCAGCAGGGGGAAACGAACAGAAGGGAAAGCACAAGGACAAGACAATATATGACAAAACATGACAGTTTGTTCCTGTCTTAGTGTAGTGTCACCAGATAGGCTGTAATAGGTTTCACGTTCCGTTTGTTGTTTTTGTATTTATTCAGTTATTTCATGTACCGCGATTATTTTCATTAAAGTCATGAATAACCTACACGCTGCATTTCGGTCTGACTCTCTTCATACAACAGACGAACGACGTTACAGAAACACCCACCACTCACAGACCGAGCAGCGTGTGAACTGGCAGGATCTGAAGGAGGACGTTATGGACAGCAGGAGCATGGAGTATACTACGTGGGAAGAAATCGACAGGTGGGCGGCCGACCCAGAGCGAGTGCAGGAGCCCGCCTGGGATTCCCCACAGCAATGCGAAGAGGGCTATAGACGTATGGAGTCGAAAAGGAAAGCACGGAGGCGCAGAGCGAAAACTGAAAGTAACGGGGGAAAGCGCAGAGAGAGAGTGGCTGAGTCAGGAGTCAGACCTGAGCCTACTCTCCCTGTTCATTGTGAGGAGCAGCAATATGAGGATTTCTGGTCTTGAGAGATGATATTAGACGGTAAAGGACCCTGGGCGCAGCCGGGAGAATATCGCCGTCCCAAGGAGGAAATAGAAGCAGCTAAAGCGGAGAGGCGCAGGTATGAGGAGGCAGCACGGCAACGCGGTTGGAAACCGGAAAAACAGCCCCAAAAAAATATTGGGGGGGCTAGAAGGGAGAATAGTTATGCCAGGTAGGAGACCTGCGCATACTCCATGTGCTCACCGTTGGGCTAGAGAGACCGGGCAGGCACCGGGTTATGCTATGGAGCGCACGGTGTTTCCAGCGCGGGTGCAGAGCCAGCTGCGGCACATACCAGCCCTTCCTATTGGCCGGGCTAGAGTGGGCATCGAGCCAGGTAAGCTTGGGCAGGCTCGGTGCTCAAGAGCTCCAGTGCGCCTGCACGGTCCGATCTATCAAGAGCCACCTCTACACACCTGTCCTCCGGTAGCAGCTCCCGGAGTCCGCACCTTAGGGGGGGTTCTGTCATGCCTTGGTCATTATATTTTATGTTTTTGTTATATGTTTGGGTAGGCCAGGGTGTGACATGGGTTTATATGTTGTGTTTCGTATTTGGGGTTTGTAGTAATTGGGATTGTGTTGATTAGGGGTGTGTCTAGTTAGGATTGGCTGCCTGGGGCGATTCTCAATCAGTCAGGTGTTTGTTGTTGTCTCTGATTGAGAACCGTATTTAGACAGCCTGACTTTCGCGTTGTATTTTGTGGGTGTTTGTTCCTGTCTTAGTGTAGTGTCACCAGATAGGCTGTAATAGGTTTCACGTTCCGTTTGTTGTTTTTGTATTTATTCAGTTATTTCATGTACCGCGATTATTTTCATTAAAGTCATGAATAACCTACACGACGTTACATGAACATAATTCCAATCTAGGTAGTTTTTTCAGTAGTTAATCATTTTTTTGCCATGTAACAGTGGAACTACACACTACTTTTTTTGCAAAAATTAATAAAGTAGGCAATCATCAGACCTGCCTAATTCTCACTTGAAACATAGTTGTTGTGTTTAATAGTCTAAATTAAACATTCTGTTAACATATGACCCTATAGTGGTATTCTTGCAAATTTGTATTCACTAACCAGGTTTCCATCCAACTTGTTTTATGAGTATAGTGCATGTTGGATCAAACATGTCACAACATGCCTGATGCAAACAGCAAATCTGTCTGTAAACTTTACAAATAAATGTTGTTTGTGTTGGTAAAATGTATTATGCGAGAAATGGCGGGGGTTCGAGAAAGCATGCAGTTTATTAGGCTACAGATGAAATAAAGGATGAACTTCACAGAGTGGTGAAAGTGCACGGTGATGAACTTGATGCTCCTTTCAATAACTATCGATGGTCTTATTCTGGTGACAAGATGACCGATGCTTAGCTGTCCCTTTTGTCCATAATATTCTCAGCATGTAGGCTATACCTGCACTGTATCTGCCAGCTGTTGGCTAGAGAGCACTTGCCAAGACCAGTGTGGGCACTTTCTCTATATTATGCACATTTATTGTGACAAAACCATCAGTAGAGTTGAAAATGCGATGGAAACCAATTTAACTTTGAACTTTTTGCATTTTTTATTTGGTACATGGAAATTTAACCGTAAAAGTTATGTTATGTGCACTACGACATCACGCACAGTTTTTTATCCGCAACAACTCAGTTTGATGGAAACTCATCTGGATGGAAATGTACAGTAGCTTATGACATTTCAGAGTGTGTTTAAACACACCACACACACACACACACACACACACACACACACACACACACACACACACACACACACACACACACACACACACACACACACACACACACACACGTTACCCCAGCCAATTATCTTTCAATTAGTAGTTAGTCAAGGCTTCTTCTGTTAATTAGGGTGGCATGAGGAGGGTTGAGCAGAGCTGTGTGTGTGTGTGCTAGACTAGCTGTTAGCTAACTCTAGGTTACCAGCTGCCAGGCTGCCAGCTCCCATCAGCCTAATAGGGGCTCAGACACCATGGCCCCGGGGATGCCCTCACCAGGTCAACCTGCCTCACCCGCTGCCTGTATCTCAGACCAACATGGACCAGGTACATAGGCCAGGTACTGTAAGGCCTAATGCGATAGAGAGAGATAGAGTATGTGTGAGAGAGCAAAAGGGAATCAGAAAATGATATGAGCGTACAAAACATTAGGAACACCTTCCTAATAGTGAGTTGCACTTTTGCCCTCAGAACAGACTCTATAAGGTGCTGGCCCATGTTGACTCCAATGGTTCCCACAGTTCTGTCAAGATGGCTGGATGTCCATTGGGTGGTGCGTCATTCATTATACACACAGGAAAGTGTTGAGCAGTTCTTGACACAAACCGGTGCGCCTGGCACTTACTACCATACCCTGTTCGAAGGCACCTAAATATTTTGCCTTCCCCATTCACCCTCTGAATGACACTCTCACACAAACCATGTCTCAATTATCTGAAAGTTAACAAAATCCTTCTTTAAATTGTCTCCACCCCTTCATCTACACTGATTGAAGTGGATTTAACAGGTGACATCAATAGGGATCATAACTTTCACCTGGATTCACCTGGTTAGTCTATGTCATGGACAGAGCAGATGTTCTTAATATTTTGTTCTGTGTGTATTTGTCCTGTCTTAGTGTATATGTCCTGTGTATTACTATTATTAATTCAGGGAACACTTAAACAACACAATGTAACTCCAATTCAATCACACTTCTGTGAAATCAAACTGTCCACTTAGGAAGCAACACTGATTGACAATACATTTCACATGCTGTTGTGCAAATGGAATAGACAACAGGTGTAAATTATAGGCACTTAGCAAGACACCCTCAATAAAGGAGTGGTTCTGCAGGTGGTGAGGACAGACCACTTCTCAGTTCCTATGCTTCCTGGCTGATGTTTTGGTCACTTTTGAATGCTGGCGGTGCTTTCACAGTCTACAACCCACACAAGTGGCTCAGGTAGTGCAGCTCATCCAGGATGGGACATCAATGCGAGCTGTGGCAAGAAGGTTTGCTGTGTCTGTCAGCGTAGTGTCCAGAGCATGGAGGCGCTACCAGGAGACAGGCCAGTAAATCAGGAGACGTGGAGGAGGCCGTAGGAGGGCAACAACCCAGCAGCAGGACCGCTACCTCTGCATTTGTGCAAGGAGGAGCAGGAGGAGCACTGCCAGAACCCTGCAAAATGACCTCCAGCAGGCCACAAATCTGCATGTGTCTGCTCAAACGGTCAGAAACAGACTCCATGAGGGTGGTATGAGGGCCCGACGTCCACAGGTGGGGGTTGGGCTTACAGCCAGAGAACACCAAGATTGGCAAATTCGCCTCACTGCTATTAGGTACCGAGATGAGATCCTCAGACCCCTTGTGAGACCATATGCTGGTGCGGTTGGCCCTGGGTTCCTCCTAATGCAAGACAATGCTAGACCTCATGTGGCTGGAGTGTGTCAGCAGTTCCTGCAAGAGGAAGGCATTGATGCTATGGACTGGCCCGCCCGTTCCCCAGACCTGAATCCAATTGAGCACATCTGGGACATCATGTCTCGCTCCATCCACCAACGCCACGTTGCACCACAGACTGTCCAGGAGTTGGCGGATGCTTTAGTCCAGGTCTGGGAGGAGATCCCTCAGGAGACCATTCACCACCTCATCAGGAGCATGCCCAGGCATTGTAGCGAGGACATACAGGCACGTGGAGGCCACACACACTACTGAGACTCATTTTGACTTGTTTTAAGGACATTACATCAAAGTTGGATCAGCCTGTAGTGTGGTTTTCCAATTAAATTTTGAGTGTGACTCCAAATCCAAACCTCCATGGGTTGATACATTTGATTTCCATTGATAGTTTTTGTGTGATTTTGTTGTCAGCACATTCAACTATGTAAAGAAAAAAGTATTTAATAAGAATATGTGTATTTATTAATTTCACCTTTATTTAACCAGGTTGGCAAGTTGAGAACAAGTTCTCATTGACAATTGCGACCTGGCTTTCATTTCATTTCATTCAATCAGATCTAGGATGTGTTATTTTAGTGTTCCCTTTATTTTTTTGAGCAGTGTATATTGACTACGCAGTCTTTTAAGTTTATTTTTTGTAACAAACTTCTATGTCATTTTTTGAACACTATTATTGGAGACCTATTTGTTGTTTTAATGTAACAGAAAAGGTCAATTAAATGTTATCTTCCTCCCCAAACACTTTGAAAAGTCAGATTCCCTGCATGCTCTCTGATCGCTTGCCTCTTGCCTCCTGCTTCTTGTCTAAACTCCAGAATGCAACTTTGAAATAGGAAGCAAATGTTTCTTGGTAGGTATTCTTCAAGCTTGGCTTGAAGCCGCAGAGAGATTCCCCTTAGTTCAGCATATTTTCTGCTTTGTAATATTGATTGCCCTGGTGGTTCTCTGTAGCCATCTGTCATAAGGTGTGTGTGTGTGTGCATGGTGAACACAGCACAGCACAGCCTGCCCCAAAATGTGTATGATGGTACCAAAGGAGTTAGGAGCCAATCAGTGTGGTGTCTGCATTAGTGCCCAATCTTCTAGTCTTCCTCCTCTTTTGCTTTAGTCTCACAGCCATTACCCATCTCCCTCTGCAGAGGCCAGCACATCTCAGGCCAGCACATCTCAGGCCAGCACATCTGAGACACCACGCTATCGTTCTAATGTTCTGGTCTGCTCAATGGACTTTTAACGAGTCCAAAGAGCAATCAAAACCATTTAGAAAAGAGTCCAGCCTGCTTTTATTTGTTTATTTTTACCCCCTTTTCTCCACAATTTCATGATTACAATCTTGTCTCATCACTGCAACTACCCAATGGGCTCAGGAGAGGATCAAGCGTCCTCTGAAACTTAACCCGACAAAGCTCTCTTCTTAACACCCGCTATCTTAACCCAGAAGCCAGCTGCACCAATGTGTTGGAGGAAACACTGTTCATCTGATGACCAATGAGTCGATAGAGCGTGATTAACCCCCCTGGCCAAACTCTCCCCTAACCCACACGATGCTGCACCAAATGTGTGCCTGACTCGAACCTCAGGCTGTAGTGACGCCGCAACACTGCGATGCAGTGCCTTGGACCGCTGCGCCACTCGGGAGGCCCCAGACATCTTTTTAGGTCTGAGTGTCCCTGTGTTCCTATATGTAAGGATCAGCTACATATGGTTCAGAAGGCTGCCATGATAAAGTCAGAGATTTAACCTTGGATGACCCACATGCCCTCACTCACCCTTTCGATCTCTGGTGTACTGCAGGAATGCATCCCAAATGCAACCTATCCCCTTTATAGTGCTCTGATTTTCCCCAGCCGCCCTGGTCCAAAGTAATGCACTATATAGGAAATAGGGTGCCATTTGTGACAAAGCCCAGCTCACCTCCCAGAGCCCCTACGTCTCACAGCTGTAGTGGGGGTAGAGTGGTGCTGTAATGCTCCAGGGATAACTAAGAGGGAAGCTTTAGATAGAAAGCATGATGTTGATCATTTCCCTTCTCTTCTTCTTCTTGCCATCTGCCCCTGCATTCCACTAATTGACTTAATTAGAACAACCAACCTGACGAAGTGCTCGTTAGCTCCAGCTTGCCATCATAGGAGAGGGGTGAGGGAGGGAGAGAGGAAAAGAGAGCGAGAGGAAGCGGGATAGGGAGTCAGAGGAGGGAACAGAAAACCCCACTTCCCCCTAGGCAGGATATGACCTCAAATGAGTTCCCCAACTGAGATTCTGATTCTCCCACATCGATGCTGCTGACTTCAGAGTCTCTTAGAGGATGCGTCCCAAATGGCACACTATTCCCTTTATAATGCACTACTTTTGACCAGAGCCCATAGAGCTCTGGGCAAAATCCCTCACTCTCCTCAGCTCTTAGTGTAACACTCTAACCTCGATCGCACTAAATGTGTTTTAGAAGCATTCATGATATCGGCGTTACATTAGAATGATCCAAGGCATTCTTATGCATGATGAGTGTGCTTATAGCCTCAGTCTGTGCTTCTGTCGAGAACAATATGGAGGTTTGCATTGATGTCACCAATGTTTTTTTGTTGTGTATCTCCAAGCCTTTGTCTCGGGTTGGTGACGTGGTTGGGGTGAAGGAGAGTGGAGAGAGGAGATGAGACAGGAGAAGAGCGGAGAGTAAAGAAGAGAGGAGGGAGGATAGGATGAGGAGAGGAAAGCAAAGCAAAGTGGAGAGAATATAGAGGAGAGAATAGGGTTGCAGGGTTTCCGTGTGCCTTTATGTGGAACAGGGTCCCTCAGGACAAGACGTCACAGAACACTGGTTCTATAGTCACTGCCTGAACCCTGCCAGCCAGCCAGCCGGTCACATCCCCCACAGAATGTACCGGGTCTGCATCCCGAATGACACCCTATTCCCTTTACAGTGCACTACTTTTGACCAGGGACTCTAGGGCCAATCCAAAACAAAGGACTTGGTAAAGGTCAACAGGGAAGCTTTCCTTTGTCATTCGTCATCTAGTAAAAGAGGATTTTGAAAACGCCATGTAAATCCATGCTACCATGGTATATCCTCCTAATATCTTCCTACTGTAGCTCTCTATAAAGAAACGTCTCTAAACCTCTGTAGACATCTGTTTTGAATCCCCTCAGTCCCAATACTAATATTCTTGCTGGTATCTGCTACAGTAGCTAATGTCCTTTGAATCTGAGACAAACCCAAAAATAACCGTCAAACAAATAAATAGATGCAAATAAAAGTTGAGTGTTTGCAAAGTGGCTAGTTAGTGTTTGTGTTGCAGGGCGTGTGAGTGGCCTTTACTCCATGACCGGCAGCCTGTCGACCTGACGACTGATGGAACAGAGAAGTGAGGAGAAATGTTAGCTAGCGAAGCGCTAATGGTTGAGATACTAATGAGTGGAGGGCTCAGATGAATAAGCAAGAGGTCTGTTGTTTGTTTTAGGCTCTGCTTGGGCTGCGGGTGAGGTGGATGGACGGCTGGGTCTGCAACCAACTACACAGGCTGAAACCCTAACGATATAGGCGATGGAAAGCAGCAAATTGGCAGTTGTGTTTCATCAACCCTCCTCCCTGTCTTCGTCTCTCTCTCTCTCTCTCTCTCTCTCTCTCTCTCTCTCTCTCTCTCTCTCTCTCTCTCTCTCTCTCTCTCTCTCTCTCTCTCTCTCTGTGCCTCTTCCTCCTTCACTCTCTTTCACTTCTCTCTTTCTGTCTCTCTCTCTCCACTCCTGTACTCCCTCACTCCCTCCAACCTTCTACAACCCCTCATCCCTCCCTCCTTCACTCCTCCTCCCTCCCCCCTACACCTTTTCCATGCCGGAGAAATGTTGCCTGGGTTCTGTATTGTCTGTCAAACTGGCATCTCTGACAGAGTGTGTGGCTAAAAGGCCATGCTCTGATTGACATGGGATCTTCTGACTGGGCTGTGTGAGGCAGGCGGACTGATCTCTCCTTGCCACACACACACACTCTCTCTCTCTCTCTTTCCCTCTTTCTCTCATCTACCCTCTTGCCTATTAAAATCCGAACACTCTCTCTGAAAAATATCGACTTGACTTTGCTTTTCCCTTTGTTCCCTGTCCATATTCTTCTGACTCTGAGGAGGATTGTTCTGGTGTGTGTTTCTTTTGGTGTCAGGTTGGGTTTGTGTCAAGAGTCTGTGCGAATGAAATGTCCAATCTCTCCCACAGTTTTAAGGGGTAGACATGATAACACCACAGAAAAACAGCAGAACGTTAGTGTGATCTATATTTGTACGACTAATTGATTCCCACTAGGTTAAGAAAAGAAATAGTACAACAATGTAACCCCACAGTCACTAAGACATGGGACTCTCGTTAACAGTTGTCAGACAAAACTATTGATTGTCCCTCTCCACTACCTGACGCCATTAGCTCATCACAGCTTGACTGGGATAAGAATTGAATGAATCAGAGCTGTTTTACCATGAGGATGGCCTAAGGCCTTGTCTAGTCTACTACACTTTATTCAAGGGGTCAGTACAGATAACCTACATTTTGTTATTTGTGTTGCACTGTTGGCGATAGGTGCACTTGATTCTAAAGCTCTGCACACCGGGTAAGCAAAGTGTTCCCATTTCTAACCATTTTATTTGTCTGATTAGACGAACTACCCCTACCCGGCAGACTGGGAGACTGTGGCTAAATCGAGTGTCCCTTCTGCACTGGCCAATCGGATAGCTCAATCACCGTGCCTGCAGAGCTTCCTTGACCCTGGTCACAGAAAGGTTTTATAGGCTACTAGCCTAAGTCAGATTTAATAACGTTTAAAACCATGTCCACTGAGAAACTGTCAAAGAATACAGCAAAGAGCTGCTTTTTCTGAGTGAGTTTGTTTAGGTTTTTATTCAGCACTGTCAACACTGCTTTTTTTCAACACTATTACAAAACATAAAACGTGCTTCTCCATACTTCTGTTCATGCTGCAGCTGCAAAGAATGAGTAGCCCAGTTTATCGATCGCCTGGCTTCCATTCATCCCAAAGGTGTTTGATGGGGTTGATGGGCATTCCGCAAACTGTTGCCACAAAGTTGGAAGCACAGAATCGCAGAAGTTTGACAAACTGACTTGTGAAGGCGGCATTCTATGACGGTGTCACATTGAAAGTCACTGAGCTCTTCAGTAAGGCATTCTACTGCCAATGTTTGTCTATGGAGATTGCATGGCAGTGTGCACCATTTTATACACCTGTCAGCAATGGGTGTGGCTGAAATAGCCAAATTCACTCATTTGAAAGGGTGTCCACATACTTTTGTGTGTATAGTGTATGTAGGAGGCTGACAACCAGCAACATAGGCAGTTAAAATTGGTACAGACCATGGAGGATGGCTGCTTGATGTGTGAGTGCATTCGTTCGTGCATGTGTGTGTGTGTGTGTGTGTGTGTGTGTGTGTGTGTGTGTGTGTGTGTGTGTGTGTGTGTGTGTGTGTGTGTGTGTGTGTGTGTGTGTGTGTGTGTGTGTGTGTGTGTGTGTGTGTGTGTGTGTGTGTGTGTGTGTGTGTGTGAGAGTGAGAGTGAGTGAGTGATGCAACTGAGAGTAAAGCAGGATGAAGATGCCAGCATGTGGCCTGTTGTTGTGAGTGTGTCCTGGGGACTGAAAACCCACAGGGTCGTGGATGACTAAAGCCACGACACTGCTCTAGTAATAAGGCCACTTGTTTGTTAGCGTCTGTTCCTCTCTTGTTTCTGTCTGTGTATCTGACTGTGTGTGTATCTATGGATTTCACATGACTGGGCAGTTGTGCAGTCATGGGTGGGCCTCAGAATGAGTTTTTCCCCACAAAAAGGCTTTATTACAGACATAAATACTCTGTGGCATTGTGTTGTGTGACAAAACTGCACATTTTAGTGTGGCCTTTTATTGTCCCTAGCACCTGTATAAGGTGCTAGGTACAGGTGCACATGTATAATGATCATGCTGTTTAATCAGCTTCTTGATATGCCACACCTATCAGGTGGATGGATTATCTTGGAAAATGAGAAATGCTCACTAACAAGGCTGTAAACACATTACAGCATAAACAGCGATCACTCACCTCGGATTAGACGAAGATATTTTCTACAACAAAGGTAATGCACAAGACACCCCACAGGACCAACATCCCCGTTATTTTCAAGAGAAAGCGATGCAGGTACAGAGGACAAATAGCTGGATGACTGGTCAGAACCCGGAGAAGGCGACTGGGAAAGCTGCCGTTACCGTCTTACTACTCGCCAACGTGCAATCATTGGACAATAAATTAGACGAGGTACGATAACGAATATCTTACCAACGGGACATCAAACTGTAATATCCTCTGTTTCACAGAATCGTGGCTGAATGACGACATGGATATTCAGCTAGTAGGATATATGCCGCACCGGCAAGATAGAACAGCACACTCTGGTGTGACGAGGGGGGGCGGTCTGTGCATATTTGTAAACAACAGCTGGTGCACGAAATCTAAGGAAGTCTCTAGATTTTGCTCGCCTGAAGTAGGGTATATTGTGATAAATTGCAGACCACACTACTTGCCTACAGTTTTCATCTATACTTTTCGTGGCTGTTTATTTACCACCACAGACAGATGCTGGCACTAAGACCGCACTCAGTCAGCTGTATAAGGAAATAAGCAAACAGGAAACCACTCACCCAGAGGTGGCGCTCCTAGTGGCCGGAGACTTTAATGCAGGGAAACTTAAATCAGTTCTACCAAATTTCCATCAACCAGAGGGAAAACAATTCTAGTTCACCTGTACTCCACACACAGAGAAGCGTACAAAGCTCTCCCTCGCCCTCCATTTGGTAAATCCGACCACAAATCTATCCTCCTGATTCCTGCTTCAAGCTAAAATTAAAGCAGTGACTTGGTCTATAAAAAAGTGATCAGATGAAGCAGATGCTAAACTACAGGACTGTTTTGCTATCACAGACTGGAACATGTTTCGGGATTCTTCCGACGGCATTGAGGAGTACAACACATTAGTCACTGGTTTTATCAATAAGTGTATCGAGGACTTTGTCCCCACACTGACTGTACATACATACCCCAACCAGAAGCCATGGATAAAAGGCAACATTTGCACTGAGCTAAAGGGTAGAGCTGCCGCTGTCAATGTGCGGGACTCTAACCCGGAAGCGTACAAGAAATCCTGCTTTGCCCTGCGACGAACCATCAATCAGGCAAAGTGTCAATACGGGGCTAAGATTGAATCATACTACACCGGCTCCGATTCTCGTCTTATGTGGCAGGGCTTGCAAACTATTACAGACTACAACGGGAAGCACAGCTGCAAGCTGCCCAGTGACACGAGCCTACCAGACGAGCTAAATCACTTCTATGCTCGCTTCGAGGCAAGCAAGACTGAGGCATGCATGAGAGCATCAGCTGTTCTGGATGACTGTGTGATCACGCTCTCTGTAGCCAATGTTAGTAAGATCTTTAAACAGGTCAACATACACAAGGCTGTGGGGCCAGACTGATTACCAGGACGTGTGCTCCGGGCATGTGCTTACCAGCTGGCAGGTGTCTTCACTGACATTTTCAACATGTCCCTGATTGAGCCTGTAATACCAACATGTTTCAAGCAGACCACCATAGTCCCTGTCCCCAAGAACACAAAGGCAACCTGCCTAAGTGACTACAGACTCGTAGCACTCACGTCTGTAGCCATGAAGTGCTTTGAAGGGTTGGTAATGGCTCACATCAACATCATTATCCCAGAAACCCTAGAACCACTCCAATTTGCATACCGCCCAAACAGATCCACATATGATGCAATCTCTATTGCACTCCACACTGCCCTTTCCCACGTGGACAAAAGGAACACTTATTTGAGAATACTATTAATTGAGTACAGCTCAGCGTTCAACATCATAGTGCCCTCAAAGCTCATCACTAAGCTAAGGATCCTGGGACTAAACACCACCCTCTGCAACTGGATCAGGGACTTCCTGACGGGCCGCCCCCAGGTGGTGAGGCTAGGTAGCAACACATCTGCCACGCTGATCCTCAACACTGAAGCACCACAGGAGTGTGTGCTCAGTCCCCCCCTGTATTCCCTGTTCACCCACGACTGCATGGCCAGGCACGACTCCAAAACCAAAACCATCATTAAGCCTGATCACAGACAACGACGAGACAGCCAATAGGAAGGAGGTCAGAGACCTGGCCGTGTGGTGCCAGAGTAACAACCTATCCCTCGACGTAACCAAGACTAAGGAGATGATCATGGACTACAGGAAATGGAGGACCGAGTACGTCCCCATTCTCATCGACGGGGCTGTAGTGGAGCAGGTTGAGAGCTTGAAGTTCCTCGGTGTCCACATCAACTACAAACTAGAGTGGTCCAAACACACCAAGACAGTCGTGAAGAGGGCATGACAAGCCTATTCCCCCTCAGGAGACTGAAAAGATATGGCATGGGTGCTGAGATCCTCAAAAGCTTCTACAGCTGCAACATCGAGAGCATCCTGACTGGTTGCATCACTGCCTGGTATGGCAATTGCTCGGCCTCTGACCGCAAGGCACTACAGGGGTAGTGCGTAAGGCCCAGTACATCACTGGGGCTAATCTTCCTGCCATCCAAGACCTGTACACCAGGCAGTGTCAGAGGAAGGCCCTAAAAATTGTCAAAGACCCCAGCCACCCCAGTCATAGACTGTTCTCTCTACTACCTCATGGTAAGCGGTACCGGAGTGCCAAGTCTAGGACAAAAAGGCTTCTCAACAATTGGCTAACCGGGCTATCTGCATTGTGTCCCACCACCCACCACCCGCCAACCCCTCTTTTATGCTACTGCTACTCTCTGTTCATCATATATGCATACTCACATGAACCATATCTACATGTACATACTACCTCAATCAGCCTGACTAACTGGTGTCTGTATGTAGCCTCACTACTTGTATAGCCTCGCTACTGTATATAACCTGTCTTTTTACTGTTGTTTATTTCTGTACTTACCTATTGTTCACCTAACACCCCTTTTGCACTATTGGTAAGAGCCTGTAAGTAAGCATTTCACTGTAAGTTTGTATTCGACGCACCTGTTGTACCTGTTGTATTCGACGCACCTGTTGTACCTGTTGTATTCGACGCACCTGTTGTACCTGTTGTATTCGACGCACCTGTTGTACCTGTTGTATTCGACGCACCTGTTGTACCTGTTGTATTCGACGCACCTGTTGTACCTGTTGTATTCGACGCACCTGTTGTACCTGTTGTATTCGACGCACCTGTTGTACCTGTTGTATTCGACGCACCTGTTGTACCTGTTGTATTCGACGCACCTGTTGTACCTGTTGTATTCGACGCACCTGTTGTACCTGTTGTATTCGACGCACCTGTTGTACGTGTTGTATTCGACGCACCTGTTGTACCTGTTGTATTCGACGCACCTGTTGTACCTGTTGTATTCGACGCACGTGACAAATAAACTTTGATTTGATTTACATGTCACGTTCATATTTTTGTTGGACAATTATTTTTTGAATGACAATAAACACTTAACTGAAGAATCCCATCCATAGTTTCGTTCCCTACTGTTGACAAATCACAGCTGAAAGCGTGTAGACTACCGAACTTCGACTTGCCTCAAGAAAAATGTTTGCACGAAGAAAGAAACTGCCGGCCACCAAAACGAACAAAAACGTCACAACTCGTCATAATATATCCACAAAACCTTCCGATTGGTTCGCATACGACAGGCTTTAGGCTAAAGTAACACGTATAGCAGGGTAAGGAGGAGAGGGAGAGGGCCTGGCTATACTACTGCGCACGCACACACACACACACACACACACACACACACACACACACACACACACACACACACACACACACACACACACACACACACACACACACACACACACACACACACACACACACACACACACACACACACAGTCTGAGGCAAAGCAAAACGTTCAACTTTGAAAGTTTGGCTCCTAATTAGTGGAATTAGCCCGAGATCAAAGAGGACAATTAAGAGTGGTGTGTTGTAACGCACGGCCTCATTAACATCACAATGCACAGCACGCTGCACACAGCAGTGTGTGTGTTTGTGTGTATGTGTGTGTATGTGTGTGTGTGTGTGCACTGAACAGTGGTGAGGAGGAGCGCACCTCATTATAAAGAACCTCTACCATACAAGAGGCCCTGAGATGGGCCAGATTGCTCATCAGCAGCGCCAAGCTACTTAGTTATAAACACACACACACACAATGCAGGCAGCCATAGATGCATGCATACTGACACACACACACACACACACACACACACACACACACACACACACACACACACACACACACACACACACACACACACACACACACACACACACACACACACACACACACACACACACACACACACACACACACACACACTGTGTTTGTTTTCACAAAGGAAAACAAAAGCTGATACCACTCTCTGTTCTCCTCCAAATTTAGCGTAATTAAGAGGGGAATTAAACTTTCCTCTGTTGTTGTCCTTCTGTTGTTGTACCACAGTCTGTGTGTGTGTGTGTGTGTGTGTGTGTGTGTGTGTGTGTGTGTGTGTGTGTGTGTGTGTGTGTGTGTGTGTGTGTGTGTGTGTGTGTGTGTGTGTGTGTGTGTGTGTGTGTGTGTGTGTGTGTGTGTGTGTGTGTGTGTGTGTGAGTGCACATGAGTGTGCATGTTTGTGTGTGCAGTCTGAGTCTGAAAGATGACTCATCTACACTACAAAGATAGATAGTCCAAAGTTTTTGTTCATTGTAGCTGCTCGCTCTGATGAGGAAGAGGATGAGACCATGAAAGAGAGTTAAATGACTACCTGACTACACTGTCTCCATCACAAGTGGCACCCTATTCACTATATAGTCCACTACTCCGGTTAAAGTTAGTGCACTGTACAGGGGATAGGGTACCATTTGTGACACACCCCTTGTTATGTGTTGTTAACTCTTGTTAACGTAAAAACAAGAGCCTATATTCATTAATAGATGACTGTGGTTTCACTTATGATGCACATAAATTGTGCAAAGACCAGAGGATTGGAGAGACCAGCTATAACCAGCTATAACCAGCTATAACCAGCTATAACACTCAACGTAAACCGTCTTTGGCTCTCTGTCATGTAGGCCAATGATGTTGGTTCACATTGTGATACCATAGGCCCCGTAGTCTATAGAGTCAATTAAGACAAGTGTAAGGTGTTTCATTTAGCCTTTAGGTAGACAAACATTTTAATCTGCTATTTGAATAGACTGACTGACCCCTTCTAACTGTATTTGAAGCAGATGGTTGTGTGGGGTATGCTGAGGTGGCAGGTCTGTCTCATCTTCAGGAAGTTGTTTGCTTGCATGCGTTCCCAAACGTATCCTCACCTACACCAAAAAAGCTGCAATTCCTCCAATTTCCTCTTCCTCCTCTCCCCCCTCCTCCCTCGCTCATTCGTCTTCCCTAAATGGTAAAGGTGGTTTGGACTGGTGCATCATGGCACGGCAGGTGTTTGAGTCCTGGAGTAGACAGCTGGTCCCCCCCCTTCTCCCCTAGCACCTATTAGGGTGATTATCGGTGGTGTCAATCAGAGGCCCATCCTCCACTGGCCTGGAGGGGCTGAGCTGACGGACAGATCCAGAGGTCCGCTGAGACTGAGAGAAGAGGGGCGAGGAGTGGGCAGGGGGAAGAAGAGGAGAGGTGCATGCAGCATGCTCTCACCACCTGGACAGGAGAGAGTAGGCAGGAGTAGGAGAGAGGAGAGCAGCCTGAGTGTTGTCTGCTCCCTGAAGCAGCCCTTGTCTGCTCCCTGAAGCAGCCCTTGTCTGCTCCCTGAAGCAGCCCTTGTCTGCTCCCTGAAGCAGCCCTTGTCTGCTCCCTGAAGCAGCCCTTGTCTGCTCCCTGAAGCAGCCCTTGTCTGCTCCCTGAAGCAGCCCTTGTCTGCTCCCTGAAGCAGCCCTTGTCTGCTCCCAATCAGATGTTATTCACTTATTTTGTTGTCCCTTTTTTACCATCTTCCGAACAACTCAGGCCTACTGTAGACCCTATCTAACCATTGGCTCGAGGTAATGTCATGTCCTCATCTGGACAGTTCACAGGACATATCGGGACAATGGGAGGGACTTCAGGACATATCAGGGTGGGTTGGGGGGACAGTCGTGTCAGCAGGACAGACGGATGAAGCTAATACAACTGTTTTTTTATAAGCTCAGGAACGAAAAAGCTTTTCTCTTTCATGTTGTTCAAAGCCTTTTATTCTCTCTTAGTTCCCTTTCTTCGCTTTCTTCTACCTTTATCATTATTTTCCTTTCTGTCATGTTCTCTGTTTTCTCCATCCTCCAGTCCTGTGGTGTTTCATTCTGCTTTAGTATCAGCTCATTACTGTGAATAAATAGTCTTTCTGGGCAGAAGTGTTAAATATTCCTGTTATCTTTAAAAGGCCAGCTGCAGTGGCTGCAGATAAAGCTAGCTAGCTAGCTAGCTGCATGGAGCCACCATTAACATGTCACCTGGAAAGAGCTTTTAAACAAGCGCTAACCGCTAGCATGCAGGCAGGCCTAATCTCTTTCGTTTTCTAACGCCATACAGCTTGATCAACCAACGCTTAAAAATAATAATAGGAAGTACGCTTTTGTTGTAAAAAAGTATATTTTCTACTGTTTGCATGACTGTCTGTCTGTTATTGTTTGGTAATTATGGAGTGAATGCATCACATGCTTGACATGTAAAATCTGTCAGTCAGACATTGGAAGTGTTTTTTATTCGGCATCGTTTGCAGTTTATATTTCCTCATTTAACTTTTTATTTAACATTTATTTAACTAGGGAAAACAATTAGGAATGAATTCCTGCACAATGACGTGGAAAGTCACAATGTGCACAGTCCAACGTCAGTCCACCATTTTATTTGAACACTTAGTCCCGGTCTCTCAGCAGTCTATTCACAGGGTTGTCATATCCCGTCGTCATGGTACGGTGCCTTAGCTGCGTCTAGCCCTGGGTCCATAATCCATATCTTCTGACTGTCACTTAATTAACATGGTAACAGCTTCTGTATTGTATAAGGCCCACGCCCATACCGGCCTCTACCGGAGTACATGGCAGGCCCTGCAGCGGCAGTCTATCAATCTACCTCCTCTCTCTTCTGTCTGTCTGTCTGTCTGTCTGTCTGTCTGTCTGTCTGTCTGTCTGTCTGTCTGTCTGTCTGTCTGTCTGTCTGTCTGTCTGTCTGTCTGTCTGTCTGTCTGTCTGTCTGTCTGTCTGTCTGTCTGTCTGTCTGTCTGTCTGTCTGTCTGTCTGTCTGTCTGCCATTTTGTATTCAGGAGCTTCAGACATTATCAACTACAGGCTCTTTTTCCATCCTTCTGCTACCAGATTGTCCTCTCTCTCTCTCTCTCTCTCTCTCTCTCTCTCTCTCTCTTTTTCCTTCTCTCTAAATATGTTATCCTAATGTTTTTCTTTTCACTGCTCTCCAAGCACCCAGCATTGTTAATCCCAAACTGCCATCCCTCTCTTTTTGTATTTCATTCCATTCCGTTAAACACCAAGCTCTCTGTCACGGATCCCTCCAGAACTTTCATCACACACACCTCTCCCCTATTCCCACCGATTAGTATTTGTACATGTGCCCTTTGGTTTCCATTGGGCTGTCCATTATTTTTCCAATGTCCACTGAGCTGTGTGTTTTGGGCTTTCGTGCCCTTGTGGATTACGCAGATGATTACGGGTCTCATCCCTTAATTATTATGCGCGTGTGTATTTATTCAAGGTACTCCTAGCTCCTTTATTTGGGTTTCAACCCTGTGTTTTGTGTACGTGTTTGTTTGGTCTTCATCCCCGGGTCCTTACACGGCACGCCGTAATTTGGGGCGTAATAAAAAAACTATTACACATTCCTGCGCCTGTCTCCCAAATCTTTCATACCAAAGTGACACTCTCCTCTTCTTTTTTATTTCAACACTTGTTCCTCTTCCAATAGTGATTAGTCCAGCCAAATAGCTGGAATTCGCTATTTGTAAAAATATCTCTCTCCTTTGCCAGCTTGAGCAGATGAACCATCGAAGATAGAAATTCACCTGGCAGAAAGAAAGGAATTGGAGGAAAAGAGGAGAGGAGAGAAGAGATTATAAGAGGGGAAAACAGGTTTGAGAGAGAGAGACAGAGAGAGAGAGAGGGGGGGAGAGAGGGTGAGAGGGAGAGAGAGAGAAATATATACATTCTTAGTTTTAGCCAATTAGTGTGAGAAGCCACTGGTAATTAACTCTCCAGGGACCCAGAGGAATAGTCATGCACTCGTTTACATAATAAGAGAGGGAGTGCTCCCTCTCTTCCCTCCCTTCTCTCTCGCTATCTCTTTCCTCTCTCCTCTCTCTCCGCTCTGGCCCCGATGAAAGTTCTGGAGGTATCCGTGAAAGATGAGGACTTTCAAAAATCTACAGAATAGTTCTTTGGAGGAAGGATTATTTACATATATGTGACATTTGTATCTAAGTTATTTATCGAAGTTGGCCTAACCCGGGCCGGGCCGAGGACGTGGATGTCGATTATGTCAGCCCCCGTCACCGCTCTGATTCAGAGGTTAAATGCGGAAGACAAGTTTCAGTTGAATGCATTCAGTTGTATAACTGTCTAGGTTTTCCCCCCTTCCCTTTCCTGTCCCGGGGAAGATGGGGAAGATGGCTGCCGTTTTACCAATTGTGTTATTGTGCATTTGTTTTGCGTTGTTTGAAACTTATTTTGTACATAATGTTTCTGCCACCGTCTCTTATGACTGAAAAGAGCTTCTGGATATCAGGACAGCGATTACTCACCTCGTATTGGACAAAGATTTTTTTCTTTAACGAGTCGGACGTGAAGGATTTACTTCAGGAACCCGACAAGGCCCACATCCCCGTTATTCGCATGAGAAAGAGACGGTGATATCGGGGAAGTGGGTCGGGGTGCCTTGTAAGGATCCGACCGTGAGTTGGTCTTCTACCTCTAACATCAGTCCTATTATTTGTAAACAACAGCTGGTGCACGAAATCGAATATTAACTTCTTTGGGATAGGGGACAGCATTTTCACTTTTGGATGAATAGCGTGCCCAGAGTGAACTGCCTCCTACTCAGTCCCAGATGCTAATATATGCATATTATTATTAGTATTGGATAGAAAACACTCTGCGTGAGCTGCGTTCCATTGCATTTCTACAGACAAAGGAATTCTCCGGGTTGAAACATTATTGAAGATTTATGATAAAAAATCCTGAAGATTAATTTCTACGAACTGTAATATGACTTTTCATCTGAACTTTCGCCTGGACTTGGCCACGCCTCGTGAGTTTGGATTGTGTACTAAACGCGCAAAACAAAAAGGAGGTATTTGGACATAAATGATGGACTTTATCGAACAAATCAAACATTTATTGTGGAACTGGGATTCCTGGGAGTGCATTCTGATGAAGATCATCAAAGGTAAGTGAATATTTATAATGCTATTTCTGACTTCTGTTGACTCCACAACATGGTGGATGGCTTGTATGGCTTGTTTTTGTGTCTGAGCACCACACTCACCACACTTGCATGGTGTGCTTTTTCGGAAAATCTTTTTATTTTATTTTACCCCCTTTTTCTCCCCAATTTTGTGGTATCCAATTGTTTAGTAACTACTATCTTGACTCATCGCTACAACTCCCGTACGGGCTCTGGAGAAACAAAGGTTGAAAGTCATGTGTCCTTCGATACACAACCCAACCAAGCCGCACTGCTTCTTAACACATCGCGCATCCAACCCGGAAGCCAGCCGCACCAATGTGTCGGCTGGCTTCCTGGCACCTGGCCACCTTGGTTGGTGCGCACTGCGCCCGGCCCACCACAGGAGTAGGTAGTGTGCGATGAGACAAGGATCCCTACCAGCCAAACCCTCCCTAACCCGGACGACGCCTGGCCAATTGTGCGTCGCCCCACGGACCTCCCGGCCGCGGCCGGTTACGACAGAGCCTGGGCGCGAACCCAGAGTCTCTAGTGGCACAGCTGGCGCTGCAGTACAGCACCCTTACTTTTTAACCTCTTGATTCTAGCCATCCCGGATCCAGGATCGTGAATAGAGCCTCAAGCTCATTACCATAACGCAACATTAACTATTCATGAAAATCGCAAATGAAATGAAATAAATATATTTGCTCTCAAGCTTAGCCTTTTGTTAACAACACTGTCATCTCAGATTTTCAAAATATGCTTTTGAACCATAGCTAAACAAGCATTTGTGTAAGAGTATTTATAGCCTATCATAGCATTTAGCCTAGCATTCAGCATGCAACATTTTCACAAAAACAAGAAAAGCATTCAAATAAAATAATTTACCTTTGAAGAACTTCAGATGTTTTCAATGAGGAGACTCTCAGATAGAAAGCAAATGTTCAGTTTTTACAAAAAGATTATTTGTGTTGTTACATACGCCAAATACAACAGGTCTAGACCTTTCAGTGAAATGCTTATTTACAAGCCCTTAACAACAATGCAGTTTTAAGAAAATCCCCCCAAAAAGTAAGAGATAAGAATAACAAATAATTAAAGAGCAGCAGTAAATAACAATAACGGCGCTATATACAGGGGGTACTGGTACAGAGTCTTTGTGGAGGCTATATACAGGAGGTACTGGTACAGAGTCTTTGTGGAGGCTATATACAGGAGGTACTGGTACAGAGTCTTTGTGGAGGCTATATACAGGAGGTACTGGTACAGAGTCTTTGTGGAGGCTATATACAGGAGGTACTGGTACAGAGTCTTTGTGGAGGCTATATACAGGAGGTACTGGTACAGAGTCTTTGTGGAGGCTATATACAGGAGGTACTGGTACAGAGTCTTTGTGGAGGCTATATACAGGAGGTACTGGTACAGAGTCTTTGTGGAGGCTATATACAGGAGGTACTGGTACAGAGTCAATGTGGAGGTTATATACAGGAGGTACTGGTACAGAGTCTTTGTGGAGGCTATATACAGGGGGTACTGGTACAGAGTCTTTGTGGAGGCTATATACAGGGGGTACTGTTACAGAGTCTTTGTGGAGGCTATATACAGGGGGTACTGGTACAGAGTCAATGTGGAGGTTATATACAGGAGGTACTGGTACAGAGTCTTTGTGGAGGCTATATACAGGGGGTACTGGTACAGAGTCTTTGTGGAGGCTATATACATGGGGTGCTGGTACAGAGTCTTTGTGTCAATTTACGGGGGACACTGGTTAGTCAAGGTAATTGAGGTAATTATGTGCATGTAGTAGAGTTATTTAAAGTGACTATGCATAGATAATAACAGAGAGTAGTAGCAGTGTAGGGGGGAGGGGCAATGCATATAGTCTGGGTAGCCATTTGATTAGCTGTTCAAGAGTCTTATGGCTTAGAGGTAGAAACTGTTTAGAAGCCTCTTGGACCTAAAACTGCCAATTGCAGTTTTAGGTCCAATTGGAATTGGAGTTTAAAAATAAATCAAACAGCAGTGGCAAGCTGGGATCCCTCTCTTTTCAATAATTACTAACAAAACTCTTCTCTTGTCCCGAGTTTGCTTTTAGGAATATTGCAGGCTTATTAGAACACATTTCTTTCCATGGAGCAACCAGCTGTATGAGAGGCTGTGCACTCCATAGTTGATATTCTGCTGATAAATTAAAGACACAGCTCATTACCCACTTTTGGGATTTTTGTGTTTATTTTTTAAACAATTATTTTGACTACAGAATAGCATTATTACAATATTCATTTGATTTTTTTTCCCTGTATATGTTTAACCAACATGTGATTTGTGTCTTGGCAAGCAAGCAGCTACATAGTGTAGGCCTATTGGCAAGAGGCTGAATGTATCTCACCTTTCTGTCTCTGAATGTGTAGGCCATCTATCTGATGCTGTCTGGTCAAAACGAGTATTACATTGTTGCCGCCCATACTGTAGCATTGAATGCAAGGGAAGCCAGTGAGTGTTGAGCTAAACTGAGTGAATGGTCCAGACGCACGAAAAGAAGAAGTGTAAAGGGAAGACAGTTTGGATTTGGCTTCACTCCAATCACATCACACCGAGAGCATTAAGTCATTAACAGAAACAACTTGAATTGGTTCATCTCGTTCTGTTGTTGTCCTCCGGTGGCCAGCTAGCTAAAATTGTCCCTTTCCTAAATTAGCCATGGAAGGAGATAGGGATTTGGACTTGTGGTTTTGCTTAGTTCTCCGTACTGGCCAATGATTATAACGTTGATTCTGATCGAACCATAAATTATTGCATTGTGCCCCTGGCCTGAGAGGATGGAAGTTCAATAGGTAGATAGATGTAGAAGGCTAATGTTAACTAGCTAACAATGCCCATGAAAGAAAGTTAGGCTAATGAGCAAGCATTTTAGCCAGGTATCCTAGGACAATAAAAAATACAAATATGTACTGTATGACAAAGTTATAGACCGTTTCGTCAACATGAAAGAGAGGAGGATGGCATTTCTCCATATGTTTTTTCTATGTACACGAACGCGCGCGCACACACACACACACACACACACACACACACACACACACACACACACACACACACACACACACACACACACACACACACACACACACACACACACACACACACACACACACACACACACACACACACACACACACACACAGAGGGAGGGAAATCCGAACCATAGACAGCCACATCATATTTAGCTTACGTTGATTAGACTAAATTGTTTTTCGTATCTTTCAGTAGTCACTGTATTAGACTAAGAATAGGCGATTTAATGATGTTGAAATGTTGAAGTTGAAATGGTGCTGGATAGTAGAGAAAGCTTCTGTTTTCTTTGCGACTTGAGGTAACTCTCCGTGGTTCTAAAACAAGTTGTTTAGTAGTCTGAAAATGTTTCATTACATGCAATATGCTTTGTGGATTTCACCGGATAGAGGTTGCTCTCTGGTTTTGTGATTAAAAGAATGTATGGTTTAATTTATTCTGCCACTGTGTCTTTTTATTATCTCGACCTTAGGCCTATATATCACAGTGTCAAGGCATATGAATTTACAGGATATAGAGCAAACAATGCAATTATCACAACACATAGGTTGTAATATGGCTTATTTTCTCTGGTGTGGCTTCCCCGGTGGTTTTACCCACACACCACTACTGCTGTTGTGGTAGGATGTCTGATATGACAAGCAGGGGGAGGACATTTATTCTGTGATTGTGAAATGCGCTCGCCGATGTTCAACTCTGCCTAGGCTAAGACGGGTCTGGTGCAAGTATCCAGGGGTCATGGCTTGAAGGGATCCAGCTTTTGTCAAATTAATGTTAAATTGGACCGGTTGTAGCAGGTTAGGAAAATGAACATAGCAGGTTATAAGAATTAGGCTAAGGTTAGGAAAAGGGTTAGAGTTAGCTCAAATACATTCATTTGACAAAAGCTGGATCCCTTCTAGCCATGACCATATCCAGGCCCTACTGAGGCAAGGTTTAACAAGGCTTTAACATTCTTGCCTCGGCTTGGAAACCAAAAAAGTGTGAAGTGTCAGACGTTGGGGAGATTGTGAAGGATTAAATGGACATATAAATTATTATTTTTTGTTTTGAAGTTTGAAAATGTACAGGCCCAAGCGGGCCATATGAAAGCTTGATTAACTGGCCCGGCCAACTTGGCAGATGTTGACGGGCCAGCGGGCAGCCCTGAATGATGAGACCTGCATAAATCCCACAATCCATTGCCCTCTGATAAATGAAACCATAGGGTTAAATCCCATAGGTCTGGAGCATATCCCTGCCATTCAGATGGACTCTATTTACCTTTCTCTTGTTGAATTGAGGAATATTATTATCTTCAATCCATGTCTCAAGGTTTGTGATCTAGATTGATCAGCGAGATAAGTTATACACCTTTGTTTCAATTTAAGTTGTTCTTTCAGATTGATGTCAGCTGCAAGATTAGTTTAAATGTGTGATAATTCCTCATTCCTCTCTTCTTTCCTCTCTCTGTCATTTGGCCTGTGACAACACACCAGCATGTCCACTGCACACTGATATGGACAATGATGGGGAAAATGTCTTTTTTGGAAAAAAAAGAGCTGTTTTGTCTTCTGTAAAGGTATTCCCAGTAAGACTGATAGGATATGTCTATGCCATAACATTATCAGGAGGCTATGGATAAGATACTGTAGGAAGGTTGAGGAAAGATTACATACTCATATTTCATGTCTTTGAGCAGGTGCTGGGTGTCATAGAACAGGTTCAGCAAATGATAAAGAGAGACAACGATTCAACCACTCAGGTCTTTATCAGGTTAGACCGTTTGTGTGTTTGCGTGCATGCATGCTTGCATGTGTGCTTACATGCGTGTGTGCATGAGTGTGTGTAGGTAGGTACTGTAGGAGAGGACCATTAGACAGGTGCATGCTGGTAGTAGGCTAAAAGAAAAATGAAAGTAGAGCTACATAAAACTACAGCCCTGAACCGAGTTGGTGGTATCATTATCAAGAGTTTTTGTGCTGTTCGACTACTCTTTTCTTTTCCACACGGGTTCCATTTAGCTAAGGGGCGGTGAGTGAGTGAAGAAGATAACATTTAACACACAGAAGTTCATATCTGCAGGGTTGTGTTGTTTTTGTCACTATCATGCCTCTTTTTGTCCTCCCCGTTCCTTACCTTTGATGGCGACGTACAGTCTGGATTAAAGCTTTAAATTCACTTCCTGTTTCATTAAAGGAGCTTTAATTTAATTAACCAACGCGGCATGAGCTCCCTCCGCTAGCTCTGCTCGCTATCTGGCCCCTCACACACACACACACACGCACACACACACACACTCTGTTCCTGACTGAAGGTTTCCGACACTCCGAGGAGAAGAATAAAATCTGTAAAAATATCTCTTGGTCTCCAAGGAGGAAGTGTCCTTTTAATCATAACTCCACTTAGATCCCATTAACATCTCAGAGAAGAGGAGAGGAGAAGAGATGAGAGCGTGGGGCGGTACAGGCAGAGACACACAGCACAGCCTAGCGCTTAGTGCAAGATATACCTTGTGCAGGTTGTACCTAAATCAGATGTTAATCAGAATATTAGCCAGAATACCATGACCTGAATGGTTAGCCACAGTCACAGTCTATCAGGCGCTTGGTATAATGTCATACTGAGAGATTGGATTTGATTTGAGATTCATACATCTGTGTCCTTACTGTTCCTTTCATCAGTGCGTGAGGAACTAAAAGCGTCCCATAATCCCATCCCCACCATCCTGTGGCTTGAGTTTCTTTCCCATTGAGTGGTTGGTTGGAAGCCCGTGTCAGGATGTCAGGGGATGGGTGGCAGCCTCATTCTGTCACAGTGTGGACAGACAGTGGTTAGGATACATGACCTCTCATGGACCACTCATATTACAGCCCTCAAACTGGGGAAAAGCCATGAGACAAGATCATTCCTTGACAACAACAAAAAAACAGGGAAGGTGTTTAAAAAAAACATTTCTAGGCATTTTTGTCTATCCAGCCGGCAGTATCAACCTGTCTGTCTCTGTCTGTCTGTCTGTCTGTCTGTCTGTCTGTCTGTCTGTCTGTCTGTCTGTCTGTCTGTCTGTCTGTCTGTCTGTCTGTCTGTCTGTCTGTCTGTCTGTCTGTCTGTCTGTCTGTCTGTCCGTCCGTCCGTCCGTCCGTCCGTCCGTCCGTCCGTCCGTCCGTCCGTCCGTCCGTCCGTCCGTCCGTCCGTCCGTCCGTCCGTCCGTCCGTCCGTCCGTCCGTCCGTCCGTCCGCCCCGCCCGCCCGCCCGTCCGTCCGTCCGTCCGTCCGTCCGTCCGTCCGTCTGTATGTCCGTCCGTCCGTCCGTCCGTCCCTCACTCACTGTGAGTGTCTACATGTCTGTTTTTTCTTTAGATGCTTTTAACATTTTTCCATACATCTTAACAAACAGTATTGTTCTACTGGGCCATATCAAGATAGCACAAAACGAGCTGTAACTCAGTCTCTCCTCTCTCTCCTCTTTTTATCTCACAATCAGTGTTATTTAATGGGCTTTATCTCTCCTAGTGAAGCAGCATGAAACAACAGTGATGGTTATTCGTGTGTGTGTTTGCGTACGTGCATGTGTGTGTGTGTGTGTGTGTGTGTGTGTGTGTGTGTGTGTGTGTGTGTGTGTGTGTGTGTGTGTGTGTGTGTGTGTGTGTGTGTGTGTGTGTGTGTGTGTGTGTGTGTGTACGCATGCGAGGGTCCTGGTTAAACACAGCATGTTATTATAGATGTGCACCTCAGGACACCAACAGCGCTACTTCTCTACTGAGGCCTGTTCTGACTGTTCACTCCCAGAGCCCCTCCTCATATCCTTCCATCTTCACTCCCTCCCCGGGATACCTCTCTCTGGTGAATGCATCATGGCTATATCCTTCCTGAGCTGTGCTGCTTAGGGCTGGCTACATGACATGTTGTCTAATGATAGGTGGTGGTGATTGTGGGGAAGGAGGGATGGGGGGAGGAGGGATGGAGGTGTAGAAAAGGGTTCTGGGAAGAGTGATACATATTGAGCTCTTGACATGAGTCATTTGACATGGCAGCCTCTGTAACACCAATTTACAGGAAATTACTTTCAGACATAGCTGTAAGTTGGCCCCACACCAGGCAGCCATAGAGGAGAGAAGTGGGAGACCAGAGGATAAGACACTTTATTGTTGAGTTAGAGTTTTCTAGGGTCGTTAGGTTTTTCAGACCTAAAGGTGGTTGTAGCTGTCTTTCATATCTCTATCGCTCTCTTTCTCTATCTCTTTCTCCATCTCTCTCTCTTTCTCCATCTTTCTCTCTTTCTCCATCTCTCTCTCTTTCTCCATCTTTCTCTCTTTCTCCATCTCTATCTCTTTCTCCATCTATATCTCTTTCTCCATCTCTTTCTCCATCTCTCTCTCTTTCTCGATCTCTCTCTCTCTTTCTCATCTCTCTCTCTTTCTCCATCTCTTTCTCCATCTCTTTCTCCATCTCTTCTCCATCTCTATCTCCATCTCTTTCTCCATCTCTATCTCTTTCTCCATCTCTTTCTCTATCTCTTTCTCCATCTCCATCTCTTTCTCCATCTCTATCTCCATCTCTTTCTCCATCTCTCTCTCTTTCTCCATCTCTATCTCCATCTCTTTCTCCATCTCTATCTCCATCTCTTTCTCCATCTCCATCTCTTTCTCCATCTCCATCTCTTTCTCCATCTCTTTCTCCATCTCTTTTTCCATCTCTCTCTCTTTCTCCATCTCTCTCTCTTTCTCCATCTCTATCTCCATCTCTATCTCCATCTCTTTCTCCATCTCTATCTCCATCTCTATCTCCATCTCTTTCTCCATCTCCATCTCTTTCTCCATCTCTTTCTCCATCTCTCTCTCTTTCTCCATCTCTTTTTCCATCTCTCTCTCTTTCTCCATCTCTCTCTCCATCTCTTTCTCCATCTCTCTCTCTTTCTCCATCTCTCTCTCCATCTCTTTTTCCATCTCTCTCTCTTTCTCCATCTCTATCTCCATCTCTATCTCCATCTCTTTCTCCATCTCTATCTCCATCTCTATCTCCATCTCTTTCTCCATCTCCATCTCTTTCTCCATCTCTTTTTCCATCTCTCTCTCTTTCTCCATCTCTCTCTCCATCTCTTTCTCCATCTCTCTCTCTTTCTCCATCTCTCTCTCTTTGTACTTTTATCCCGTCAAGCCTAACAACATCACATCAAATGGATGTTACTGTTAGCCAATGTATGTTCGCTTTGACCCGATGGCAGGTGCTGTGTTATCTAGACTTGGTACTCCATTTGAATTTGTCTGGTTGGTTTGCACTCACTGCTGTCGTATCTCCATTGTAGATGATGTGCTTCCCTTTCACCACAATGTGAACAGCAGTTGACCCTTGCTCTGTGGATGGGCTGTTAACACAACATTGTGAATTGTGTCTGACTCTAACATGAATGATGCTTGTCTAATTGAGCTGGGTCTGTTGACTCTTCACTACAGCTTCTCGATGCTATTCAGGGACTCTGTGTTTCTTTGGACAGTGATCTGCTGTATGTTATTTGATCTGATACAGAGATAAGAGGTCCTTATTCCTTAGGCCCCTGGCTGAGCTTTGTGCCTTGTTCTACTCAATTGGACTGTACTACTGTACATTCACATTCAGCCTAAGATGTCATTTACGAGTAGAGCCCTGAGGTAGAAGTGAATTGTGTTATACTACACTCACATTCATTATATGTCTTAAGTGGTAATTTACAGTAAGTCGGGTTGATCATATGCCGAAGCCCAGTGTCAGGCTAATCCTAGTCAGGCTGAAGAATACGTGTATTTAAAGTGAGGGAGGAATGATCTTTTGGTGGTATTCTACTGACAACTCCTTTATGTTCATGTATTTCATACCCCTATGTATATTTAATACTGTGAGGTATTGTCATTGTAATGTCCCTTAGTTTCATTATAGATACAGAATAGCAGCTATTCATCGTCTGTCTGTGTGTCTGTGTGTCTGTGTGTCTGTCTGTTTGTCTGTCTGTTTGTCTGTCTGTCTGTCTGTCTGTCTGTCTGTCTGTCTGTCTGTCTGTCTGTCTGTCTGTCTGTCTGTCTGTCTGTCTGTCTGTCTGTCTGTCTGTCTGTCTGTCTGTCTGTCTGTCTGTCTGTCTGTCTGTCTGTCTGTCTGTCTGTCTGTCTGTTTGTCTGTCTGTCTGTCTGTCCATTGTTTCTGTGTGTGTACCAATTGGTGTGTACAAATTCCAATATTATAAATATAATATATAGTGCTCTGAAAATGCATGTTTATTGTGCTAGAGGGTGTATGTATTGTGGCTGTACAGTATACTGTATCTTCCCTTCAAACTCATATCAGAATAAATTTGTTTTTGTGAAAATTGTGGATCTTGCATTTTTTTAGAAGGTATTTTATGGTCAGGATATGACTGACAATTGGATTCTGATTCAACATTATTTCCATACCAACAGAAGTTGTTAGGAATTTGACTTAGTGCAGTGCATTAAAAACAGGGGAAAAGATGTGCATGTACATACACTCACGTGCATCACTTCTACATGCAATAGATAAAGTACACATGGTAGAACATTTCCTTTATAATTACATCCACTCTGTTTAATGTCTCACATATAGAAACTCAGCAGCATACTCCTTCTCCAGCCCTTCCCTCCTTCAGTATTTTACTGTAAATGACTTCTCTGGAAGGTTCTATATGACTGTTTACAGCCTTGGTACAGCACCCAGGGCTAAGATAACATTCACAGACAAATATAGCCAGTATCAGTATATTCCCTATATAGTGCACTACTTTTGACCAAAGCCCTATGGGTCCTGGTGAAAAGTAGTGCACAGCATGGTTAATAAGGTTCCATTTGGGACAGAGCCCTTGTCTGTGCTGTAGCCAGGGGATCTGCTGGGCAGTAAAACTCTATTGGGGCCACCATAAAGCGATTAGCGACACGACCTGGGGTTGTTACTGTGGGTTTATCAATGAGTCAAGGCTAGAGTGCATACCATGTGTTATATAGGAGCTGGGAGCCAGGGAAAGGGTTAACAAGTGTGTGTGTGTGTGTGTGTGTGTGTGTGTGTGTGTGTGTGTGTGTGTGTGTGTGTGTGTGTGTGTGTGTGTGTGTGTGTGTGTGTGTGTGTGTGTGTGTGTGTGTGTGTGTGTGTGTGTGTGTGTGTATGTGTGAGTAAGTAAATGTCAACTGAAATCAAATTGTATTTGTCACATGCTTCATAAACAACAGGTTTAGACTAACAGTGAAATGCTTAATTACGGGCCTTTTCCCAACAATGCAGAGAGAATAAAATAGAAAAATAATAACAGGAGGAATAAATACACATTGTGTAAAGATAACTTAGGGTACCAGTACCGAGTCTATGTGCTGGGATACGAGGTCATTGAGTTAGATATGTACACATACAGTGCATTCGGAAAGTATTCTTGACTTTTTCCACATTTTGTTATGTTACTGCCTTAATCTAACATGTATTAAATTGCCCCCCCCATCAATATCCCATGATGACAAAACAAAAACAGGTTTGTAGAAAACTGAAATATTACATTTACATAACTATTCAGACCCTTTACTCAGTACTTTGTTGAAGCACCTTTGACAGCGATTACAGCCTTAAGTCTTCTTGGGAATGAAGCTACAAGCTTGGCACACTTGTATTTGAGGATTTTCTCCCATTCTTCTCTGCAGATCCTCTCAAGCTCTGTCAGGTTGGATGGGGGGCGTTGCTGCACAGCTATTTTCAGGTCTCTCCAGAGATGTTCGATCAGGTTCAGGTCCGGGCTCTGGCTGGGCTACTCAAGGACATTCAGAGACTTGTCCCGAAGCCAATCCTGCGTTGACATGGCTGTGTGCTTTGGGTCGTTGCCCTGTTGGAAGGTGAACCTTCGCTCCAGTCTGTGGTCCTGAGAGCTCTGGAGCAGGTTTTTATTAAGGATCTCTCTGTACTTTACCTCGGTTTCCCAGTCCCTGCCGCTGAAAAACATCCCCACAGTACGATTCTGCCACCACCTTGGGGATGGTGCCAGTTTTTTTCCACAAGTGACACTTGGCATTCAAGCCAAAGAGTTGATATTGGTTTCATCAGACCAGATAATCTTGTTTCTCATGGTCTGGGAGTCCTTTAGGTGCCTTTTGGCAAACTTCAAGTGGGCTGTCATGTGCCTTTTACTGAGGAGTGGCTTCCGTCTGGTCACTCTACCATAAAGGCCTGATTGGTGGAGTGCTGCAAAGATGATTGTCCTTCTGGAAGGTTCTCCCGTCTCCACAGAGGAACTCTGGAGCTCTGTCAGAGTGACCATCTGATGGTCAGATGGTCATCTCTCACCAAGGCCATTCTCCCCCGGTTGCTCAGTTTTGCCGGCCGGCCAGCTCTAGGAAGAGTCTTGGTGGTTCCAAACTTCATCCATTTAAGAATGATGGAGGCTGATGATGGAGAATGATGGTGGATCTTTAATGCTGCAGACCTTTTTTGGTACCCTTCCCCAGGTCTGTGCCTCGACACAATCCTGTCTCGGAGCTATACGGACAATTCCTTCTACCTCATGGTTCGGACATGCACTGTCAACTCTGGGACCATAAATAGACAGGTGTGTGCCTTTCCAAATAATTTCCAATCAATTGAATTTACCACAGGTTGATTCACCTGAGCTCAATTTTGAGTCTCATAGCAAAGGGGTTGAATACTTATGTAAATAATTTTTTTCTGTTTTTAATATTTAATACATTTGAAAAAATGTCTAAAACCTGTTTTCGTTTTGTCATTATGGGTAATTGTGTGTAGATTGCTGAGGATGCTTTTTATTTACGGGTGTAACGTAACAAAATGTGGAAAAAGTAAAGGGGACCAAATTCTTTCCGAAGGCACTGTAACTAGGAATAAAGTGATTACGCACAGAAAAGAGAATAAACATTAGCAGCAGCGTATGTGATGAATCAAAAGAGTATTTGCAAAAAAGGTCCATGCAGATAGTCCGGGTAGCTATTTGGTTAACTATTAAATTAACTATTTTTGCAGGCTTATGGCTTGGGGTAGAAGCTGTTCAGGGTCCTGTTGGTGCATCAGTACCTCTTGCAGTGCGGTAGCAGAGAGAACAGACTATGACTTGGTTGGCTGGAGTCTTTGACAATTTTTAGGGCCTTCCTCTGACACCGCCTGGTATAGAGGTCCTTAATGGATACTGTAGCATCCAAGATGGCGTAGCAGTCGAACGTCTTGTCGTGTCGTGTCCCTTGTATATATCGTTTTTTAAATATTTTTAACATATTTTTCTTCGCATATCTTTTAAAACATTTTGTAAAACCTCAACTTCTAAATACTCTCCTGCAACCCGCCTCACCCAATGTAGCTATTTTTTTCTAAAGTATTTATATCTACTTTGGATCCGAAACCCTCAACTGAAGCTAGCCAGCTAGCTACCAGCTATCAGTCAGCAAACCATTGCTAGCGGTCTTCAGCTAACCGGTCATCAGCTAACCTTTAACTCGGAAAGCTCTCGCCAGTTCGAACAACGCGACTCTAACCAGAGCATAACGGACCTATTATTTTTTATCCCCAGATTCCCACCGGATTCCCACCGCAAACGGAACATTTTCAGCTGTATTCTTCACAACTAGCTATCTAGCTAACCGCAACCCCGGATGATTACTCCTGGTTAGCGTTTCCACCCACTTAGCTTGAAGCTAGCCCGGCCAGAGCTCCTGTGCTACCACCGAAGCATACTCCTGGGCTACAATATCCGGACCCACGACCGGTCTATCGATGTCACCGCATGAAGAGAAATAAACAGACTCACCCCATCGTGACGTCCCCAAAGGCTAACTTTCTAGCCCTTGCTATCTCCTTGCTTGCTAATTCGGCCTGCTAACTGCTAGCTTGTTTAGCCCCGGTCCGCTAACTGCTACCTTGTTTAGCCCTGGCCTACTAACTGTTAGCTTGTTAGCACAGGCCTGCTAACCGTCTGAATCGCCACGTCCCAAACACTCACTGGACCCATATTTACTTTTTATCTCTTTTTGACTTTTTATTTGTTTATACCTTCCGGTATCCTGCCTCACCCAATGTGATACGGAATCGCCATAATTTTTTATTTTTAGAACACACTCAAGAACCTCCAGAAGCTAACCAGCTAACTAGCTACAAGCTATTTAGTCATTGTTAGCCACTGCTAGCGGCTTTTACCTTTTGCACAGCCAGTTTTTTTAACCTGGATAACACTCGCCAGTCCAGCTTCCCTGCCCCATCCACCGCTGCCCCCTGGACACTGATCACTTGGCTACATAGCTGATGCATGCTAGACTGTCCATTAATCACGGTACTCCATTCTGCTTGTTTATGTTTTATCTGTCGGCCCCAGCCGCACTCAGGCTCTGTGTAGTTAATCCGACCCTCCCTGCCTAGCCAACGCCATTTTACCTGCTGTTATTGTGCTAGCTGATTAGCTGTTGTTGTCTCACCTACTGTTTTAGCTACTGTTTTAGCTAGCTCTCCCAATTCAACACCTGTGATTACTGTATGTCTCTCTCAAATGTCAATATGCCTTGTATACTGTTGTTCAGGTTAGTTATCATTGTTTTAGTTTACAATGGAGCCCCTAGTTCCACTCTTCATACCCCTGATACCTCCTTTGTCCCATGTCCCACACATGCGGTGACCTCACCCATTACAACCAGCATGTCCAGAGATACAACCTCTCTCATCATCACCCAGTGCCTGGGCTTACCTCCGCTGTACCCGCACCCCGCTATACCCCTGTCTGCGCATTATGCCCTGAATATATTCTACCATGCCCAGAAATCTGCTCCTTTCATTCTCTGTCCCCAACGCTCTAGGCGACCACTTTTGATAGCCTTTAGCCGCACCCTCATACTACTCCTCCTCTGTTCCGCGGGTGATGTGGAGGTAAACCCAGGCCCTGCATGTCCCCAGGCACCCTCATTTGTTGACTTCTGTGATCGAAAATGCCTTGATTTCATGCATGTCAACATCAGAAGCCTCCTCCCTAAGTTTGTTTTACTCACTGCTTTAGCACACTCTGCTAACCCTGATGTCCTTGCTGTGTCTGAATCCTGGCTCAGGAAGGCCACCAAAAATTCTGAGATTTCCATACCCAACTAAAACATCTTCCGTCAAGTTAGAACTGCCAAAGGGGGAGGAGTTGCAGTCTACTGCAGAGATAGCCTGCAAAGTAATGTCATACTTTCCAGGTCCATACCCAAACAGTTCGAACTACTAATCCTGAAAATTACTCTCTCCAGAAATAAGTCTCTCACTGTTGCCACCTGCTACCGACCCCCCTCAGCACCCAGCTGTGCCCTGGACACCATTTGTGAATTGATTGCCCCCCATCTAGCTTCAGAGTTTGTTCTGTTACGTGACCTAAACTGGGATATGCTTAACACCCCGGCAGTCCTACAATCTAAGATAGATGCCCTCAATCTCACACAAATCATCAAGGAACCCACCAGGTACAACCCTAAATCTGTAAACAAGGGCACCCTCATAGACGTCATCCTGACCAACTGGCCCTCCAAATACACCTCCGCTGTCTTCAACCAGGATCTCAGCGATCACTGCCTCATTGCCTGTATCCGCTACGGAGCCGCAGTCAAACGACCACCCCTCATCACTGTCAAACTCTCCCTAAAACACTTCAGTGAGCAGGCCTTTCTAATCGACCTGGCCCGGGTATCCTGGAAGGACATTGACCTCATCCCGTCAGTTGAGGATGCCTGGTCATTCTTTAAAGGTAACTTCCTCACCATTTTAGATAAGCATGCTCTGTTCAAAAAATGCAGAACTAAGAACAGATATAGCCCTTTGTTCACTCCAGACCTGACTGCCCTCGACCAGCACAAAAACATCCTGTGGCGGACTGCAATAGCATCGAATAGTCCCCGCGATATGCAACTGTTCAGGGAAGTCAGGAACCAATACACGCAGCCAGTCAGGAAAGCTAAGGCCAGCTTCTTCAGGCAGAAGTTTGCATCCTGTAGCTCCAACTCCAAAAAGTTCTGGGACACTGTGAAGTCCATGGAGAACAAGAGCACCTCCTCCCAGCTGCCCACTGCACTGAGGCTAGGTAACACGGTCACCACCGATAAATCCATGATTATCGAAAACTTCAACATTTCTCAACGGTTGGCCGTGCCTTCCGCCTGGCTACTCCAACCTCGGCCAACAGCTCCGGCCCCCCCGCAGCTACTCGCCCAAGCCTCTCCAGGTTCTCATTTACCCAAATCCAGATAGCAGATGTTCTGAAAGAGTTGCAAAACCTGGACCCGTACAAATCAGCTGGGCTTGACAATCTGGACCCTCTATTTCTGAAACTATCCGCCGCCATTGTCGCAACCCCTATTACCAGCCTGTTCAACCTCTCTTTCATATCGTCTGAGATCCCCAAGGATTGGAAAGCTGCCGCAGTCATCGCCCTCTTCAAAGGGGGAGACACCCTGGACCCAAACTGTTACAGACCTATATCCATCCTGCCCTGCCTATCTAAGGTCTTCGAAAGCCAAGTCAACAAACAGGTCACTGACCATCTCGAATCCCACCGTACCTTCTCCGCTGTGCAATCTGGTTTCCGAGCCGGTCACGGGTGCACCTCAGCCACGCTCAAGGTACTAAACGATATCATAACCGCCATCGATAAAAGACAGTACTGTGCAGCCGTCTTCATCGACCTTCCCAAGGCTTTCAATTCGGTCAATCACCATATTCTTATCAGCAGACTCAGTAGCCTTGGTTTTTCGGATGACTGCCTTGCCTGGTTCACCAATTACTTTGCAGACAGAGTTCAGTGTGTCAAATCAGAGGGCATGCTGTCCGGTCCTCTGGAAGTCTCTATGGGGGTGCCACAGGGTTCAATTCTCGGGCCGACTCTTTTTTCTGTATATAGCAATGATGTTAGCTCTTGCTGCGGGCGATTCCCTGATCCACCTCTACGCAGACGACACCATTCTATATACCTCCGGCCCGTCCTTGGACACTGTGCTATCTAACCTCCAAATGAGCTTCAATGCCATACAACACTCCTTCCATGCCCTCCAACTGCTCTTAAACGCTAGTAAAAACCAAATGCATGCTTTTCAACCGTTCGCTGCCTGCACCCGCACGCCTGACCAGCATCACCACCCTGGAGGGTTCCAAACTTGAATATGTGGACATCTATAAGTACCTAGGTGTCTGGCTAGACTGTAAACTCTCCTTCCAGACTCATATCAAACATCTCCAATCGAAAATCAAATCAAGAGTCGGCTTTCTATTCCGCAACAAAGCCTCCTTCACTCACGCCGCCAAACTTAGCCTAGTAAAACGGACTATCCTACCGATCCTCGACTTCGGCGATGTCATCTACAAAATTGCTTCCAACACTCTACTCAGCAAACTGGATGCAGTTTATCACGGTGCCATCCGTTTTGTCACTAAAGCACCTTATACCACCCACCACTGCGACTTGTATGCTCTAGTCGGCTGGCCCTCACTACATATTCGTCGCCAGACCCACTGGCTCCAGTTCATCTACAAGTCCATGCTAGGTAAAGCTCCACCTTATCTCAGTTCACTGGTCACGATGGCAACACCCATCCGTAGCACGCGCTCCAGCAGGTGTATCTCACTGATCATCCCTAAAGCCAACACCTCATTTGGCCGCCTTTCGTTCCAGTTCTCTGCTGCCTGTGACTGGAACGAATTGCAAAAATCACTGAAGTTGGAGACTTTTATCTCCCTCACCAACTTCAAACATCTGCTATCTGAACAGCTAACCGATCGCTGCAACTGTACATAGTCTATTGCTAAATAGCCCACCCATTTTTACCTACCTCATCCCCATACTGTTTTAATTTATTTACTTTTCTGCTCTTTTGCACACCAATATCTCTACCTGTACATGACCACCTGATCATTTATCACTCCAGTGTGAATCTGCAAAATTGTAATTATTCGCCTACCTCATGCCTTTTGCACACAATGTATATAGACTCCCCTTTTTTTCCTACCGTGTTATTGACTTGTTAATTGTTTACTCCATGTGTAACTCTGTGTTGTCTGTTCACACTGTTATGATTTATTTTGGCCAGGTCGCAGTTGCAAATGAGAACTTGTTCTCAACTAGCCTACCTGGTTAAATAAAGGTGAAATAAAAGAAAAAAATGGCAGGGAGCTCAGCCCCATTGATGTACTGGGCCGTACACACTACCTTCTGTAGCTCCTTGTGATCGGATGCCAAGCATTTGCCGTATCAAGCGGTGATGCAGCCAGTCAAGATGCTCTCAGTGGTGCATCTGTAGAAATGTTTGAGGATGATAAGATAATGCTAATTCCTTAATGATGTGGACACCGAGGAACTGGAAGCTCTCGACCCCGCTCCACTACAGTACACATATATGTGCGTTCGTGTGTGCGTGTATGTGTGGGTTAATGTTTGCTGTATGCTGTATGCTTAGGCATTCAGTTGGTGTTTGCTCAGACTTCTAACTGTGGGGGCAACCCTGGCTGGTGTACATTTGTCTAATCAATAACATAATTGCAGTGAAATCAGCTCTTATCACAGGAGCTAGTGAAGACATTTACTACAGGCAAATAAAGACAGCCAACATACAGATATTGACTAATGGTAGTGGAGATAATTAAGTGGACTTTAACTCTCACTCTCTCTCTCACTGCACACCTCACTTTTACTCCATCTGTCTGCCTGCTTCCCTTACACCCTCAGTTATTTAAACACACTTTACTAAAGTTATGAACTGGATTGAATTGAATTGAGGTGAATATATTGAAGATGAAACGTGTTTTTATCCATACTGTTTTAAATAACAGAATTGTCTGAAGTGAGTTGTAGATGGTACACTTCATGATATACAGTAGACTAAGGAATATTTCATGGTTCGGGATAGAGTAAATACAGGTACAGTAATAATTTATGTCTGGTCCAATAAACTCCTGGGGCCTCATATATCATTATTGCATATAAATGATTCTAAAATACTACTTACAAACCAAATGTATAATGTTTGTATTCATAGAAAAGGTCGGATTTATCAAACATTCCAACACTTGTGAGACGCACGCCGGTAGGAGATAATCATTGATAAATACCAATTGTTCTCAGTGCATCAACCTTGGCATTTTGAAATGGCCCTAATTAACCATATATGGTCAAAATCATTCAATTTAAGCCTATGGAATAAATACAACACCATACCATGAAATACAATGGCTCAACTAAAAAAACTACCAATAGAAAACGTTTCTGAAACTGAAATAGAGGTGCTGGTGTCAGAGATTGAGTACAACCAAAAGGTTTTATTTGGCCCGCTCAGTTGCTACAAAGAGGGGACCATTAGGACAATTAAAGTTACTTTAGCAATTCCAAATATACTTCAAATGAGTAGACAACAGTCATCAATAAGCCATCCATCCTCAACAGTTCCCATCTGTAGGCGTAGAGGCCCACATTGCTGTTCTGCAGAATGAACTAGTCATGCGTTCCACCTGGTCACCACATTCAGTGTTTTTTGCAGTGTTAAATACAGTAGGTAAATCACTGGGGAAGCCAAGCCAGGGAAAAAAAGCCATATTAAACCTATTTGGTAATTGCATTGTTTGTTCTATAACCTGTTAGTTCATATGCCTTGACACCGTGATGTATACTGTAGGCCTAAAGTCGAGACAATAAGAAGACACACTGGCAGAATGAATTGGACAAATCCTTCGTAACTTGAACTACAGCATGGTCAAGCAAGTGGTCAAGCAAAATGTTTCAAAAATGCTTGGACTACAAAACACTTGATTTAGAACTACAGAGAGATTCTGCAAGTCACAAAGAAAACAGGCGCCACCGCCACTATGCCAGCACCATATCATCATCAAGTCACCTCTGCTTAGTCTACTACAGTGACAGCTAAAATATACTAACAATTATTTAGTCCAATCAACGTAAGCTAAAAATGATGTGATTGTCCATGGTACTGATTTCTGTGTGTATGTATGGTGTGTGTGTGTGTGCGTGCAAGTAGAAAAAACATGTTGACTCACCCTACTTGTCGAACAACACCAATGCCGTCCTCCTCTTTCATGTTGCCTAAATGGTCTATGGCACTGTCATACACACTTGTAGTTTTTGTTGTCCTAGGCTAACTGGCTAAAATGCTTGCTCGCTAGCCTAACTTCCTTTCATAGGCAACAATGCCCCAGGCCAGCTACTGTAAATTAGCCTAACATTACTATACCTAGCTACATGTTCAACTTCATTATTCTCTGAGTCCAGGTCAGATGCTTTCTCCGGTCAGATTCATTATTTTTTTTTTCTCTGTCATTTATTTGGGGAAGCCTGGCTTCCCTTGGCTTCCATGAATACACACCACTGCTTATACCTATCACCTGCACATTAAGAGTAGATGCATTTTCTGTTCACATAGTTAACTTGCAGCATACCACCCACATCCCACTGCTTGCCTCTAAAACAAAGTAAGGTTGGTCCTGGTTGGTCCCTCTGTGGGAGACCAGATACTGCTGGAATTGGTGTTAGAGTGCCATTAGGAGGCACTCTTTCCTCTGGTCAAAAAAATAATAATATCTCAATGCCTCAGGGTAGTGATTTGGGACAGAAGCTGGGGTCCTTGTGATATGTTGCCTCCTCTGGATTTGAGGTCTTACCAATGCCTTGCAAAGCTTCTCGAGAAATATCTGTCTCCTCTGGAGCTTCCCTCTGTTCCAATCTGGGTTCAACTCCAACCAGATGACAAACGTGTTGTTCACCAAGATGTTGAAGAATATCACAAGTGGCCAGCGTAGGGTTCTTCTTTTTTAATCTGTAGCCAGTCACCAGCTTGTCTAAATTGTCCACCCCTCCTTTTGTGGCATTGTAACCCTTTGTGATTTCTGGTTTTTGATGTTCCTGGCCACAGATTCTCCCATCCCTATGCAGCGTACTCATGAGTACCACATTTTTGCCTTTTTTTGGCATGTAGGACACTAGGAACGTGTCGGCCGTGAACATAAACGTAAACATAAGAGGAATTGATAGGCCTGTTCTGTGTATTCAACAGCTGAGGTTGGAGCTCATTTTTTCGCACTGTTCCTATCATCATCATCTTCCTCTTGAGGAGCTCCTGTCCCAGCTTGTGTGAAGTAAAAAAGTTATTGCATGTGATATTGTGACCATGGAGTCCCTGTGTCGCGTCCAGGACAACCCGCATCCCTTGGTTCTTCTCTGGAGCTCCTCCATCTGGCTTTCCCCATATACACATGCAAGTTCCACACATATGATGATGCAGCATCACAGGCAGGCCAGATCTTGATTCCATATTTTGCGGATTTAGACGGTATGTACTGCCTGAATGGGTAGCGGCCCCTAAATGGCATAAGCTGCTCTTCGACAGTAACGTTGGGCCCAGGTTTGTAAAATCACCCACTTGTCCCACACTGACCTGATTGCAGCTAGCTTGTCTCTGCCGCCCAACTGGTCTTGTGTCTCAGTTATCGAAGCAGATAATCCTGGAAATAATGTGGAAGTTTTCCAGAGGCATTGTTGCACAGAAAAGTTATCTGCCAGTTTGTGCATCCCACAAGTATGCATGTAAATGAGTTTGGTCCATCTCCTTCCATCTCTCTCCAAAAACATGCCTTCCCTCCAACTTAGTGGTCCAGAAAGATTTTCTGGATGGTGTCTGGGATGAACCGTTCAAAAGAAGACTTTATGTCCGCCATAGCAGCACCCACCCGCAGGACCCGCTCCAGTAGGTATATTTCACTGGTCACCCCCAAAGCCAATTCCTCATTTGGCTGCCTTTCCTTCCAGTTCTCTGCTGCCAATGACTGGAACAAACTACAAAAATCGCTGAAGCTGGAGACTCTTATCTCCCTCACTAACTTCAAGCACCAGCTGTCAGAGCAGCTCACAGATCATTGCACCTGTACATAGCCCATCTGTAAATTGCCCATCCATCTACCTCATCACCATACTGAATTTATTTATTTAGCTTTTACCTTTTACTATTTACCTTTGCACCACAGTATCTCTACTTGCACATTCATCTTCTGCACATCTATCACTCCAGTGTTTAATTGCTATATCGTAATTACCTTGCCACTATGGCCTACTATTTACCTTTGCACCACAGTATCTCTACTTGCACATTCATCTTCTGCACATCTATCACTCTAGTGTTTAATTTCTATATCGTCATTACCTTGCCACTATGGCCTACTATTTACCTTTGCACCACAGTATCTCTACTTGCACATTCATATTCTGCACATCTATCACTCTAGTGTTTAATTTCTATATCGTCATTACCTTGCCACTATGGCCTACTATTTACCTTTGCACCACAGTATCTCTACTTGCACATTCATCTTCTGCACATCTATCACTCCAGTGTTTAATTGCTATATCGTAATTACCTTGCCACTATGGCCTACTATTTACCTTTGCACCACAGTATCTCTACTTGCACATTCATCTTCTGCACATCTATCACTCTAGTGTTTAATTTCTATATCGTCATTACCTTGCCACTATGGCCTACTATTTACCTTTGCACCACAGTATCTCTACTTGCACATTCATATTCTGCACATCTATCACTCTAGTGTTTAATTTCTATATCGTCATTACCTTGCCACTATGGCCTACTATTTACCTTTGCACCACAGTATCTCTACTTGCACATTCATATTCTGCACATCTATCACTCTAGTGTTTAATTTCTATATCGTCATTACCTTGCCACTATGGCCTACTATTTACCTTTGCACCACAGTATCTCTACTTGCACATTCATATTCTGCACATCTATCACTCTAGTGTTTAATTTCTATATCGTCATTACCTTGCCACTATGGCCTACTATTTACCTTTGCACCACAGTATCTCTACTTGCACATTCATATTCTGCACATCTATCACTCTAGTGTTTAATTTCTATATCGTCATTACCTTGCCACTATGGCCTACTATTTACCTTTGCACCACAGTATCTCTACTTGCACATTCATATTCTGCACATCTATCACTCTAGTGTTTAATTTCTATATCGTCATTACCTTGCCACTATGGCCTACTATTTACCTTTGCACCACAGTATCTCTACTTGCACATTCATATTCTGCACATCTATCACTCTAGTGTTTAATTTCTATATCGTCATTACCTTGCCACTATGGCCTACTATTTACCTTTGCACCACAGTATCTCTACTTGCACATTCATATTCTGCACATCTATCACTCTAGTGTTTAATTTCTATATCGTAATTACCTTGCCACTATGGCCTATTTTATTGCCTTACCTCCCTTACCTCATTTGCACACACTGAATATATACTTTTTTTCCTACTGTATTATTGACTGTATGTTTGTTTATTCCATGTGTAACTCTGTGTTGTTGTATGTGTCGAACGTCTTTGCTTAATCTTGGCCAGGTTGCAGTTGTAAATGAGAACTTGTTCTCAACTAGCATACCTGGTTAAATAAAGGTGAAATAAAATAAAAGCTACTATACGTCAAAATCAAAAATGGATAACAAGGAAAGCGCAATAAAAACTTGAAGTGATGGTGGAGGAAATAGCAGCCAGGAAAAATGTTGCTGTTGGGGAGACTTGATAACTGCGGGGTCACTGCAGAGACCAAAAAGAGAGGATGGGCGAGGGTGGCCGAGTCCCTCTCTGCCGTCGGGGGTAAAGGACAGTGACGCCGTAAAAAAGAAGTGGTCCGACATGAAGTCGGCTGCTAAGAAGAAGGGAGCTGAGAGACCATTAATGTGAACCAGCTGGAGGAGAAGGTGTCATCCATGATAGGAGAGATTGTGAGAGAGATGCTACCTTAGCTAGCCAACGAGTCCTGACATTATAGCCAACTACATAGCTAACGACGTTAACGTTAGCTAAGTTAGCCAAGTTCTTCTTTGCAAATTGGTGAGTTAACGCTAGCTATTAACACTTGTAGAATATTGTAATATATTGTTAATGACTAGCTAGCTAGATAATGCACGTTTAATTTGTTTTCTTGCTGTATTTAAATATCCGGTAGCCAACTGTGTCTGTGGTGCAAGAAAACGTTCATGTTTACAAAAGTATCCATTCGTCTCAAGACAAGGGTTTAGCTGCCCTAAAGTTAAGTACATTTCCAAGAAGAAATCCTAAAGCATTATTTTCAAGAATCCCATTTCTTCTTTTTTCTTTTTTCTTAGGAAGAAACTTAGGAAAAACCTTAAGAACATTTCCAATAACTTTATTGAGGAATAGCAACTTTGCATAACCTTCTTCTTTAGTCAATAGTTAAGGAAAAAATGGCAGTTAACAAGAAATGTATTCTGGTTACTGACGGTTGGTCCTGGGGCTGGCTGCTGACTGGCTGGTCCTGTGGCTGGCTAAGAGTCGATCTCATACTTTTCTTCCAACTCACTGTCAGACTCTTTATTGACATGATCCTCATGTTCTGAAAATTCTAAATCTTCCAAAGTGGAAGTATCACACTTTGTGGGAAATGATCCCACACATGGTTTACGAAAGATTTGTGCCTACGCATTATTGATAAATGAGGCCCATGTGCTTCAGATTAGTGGGCAGCCATACATAATCTCTTCAATTGCTTTCTCTCTCTCTCTCTCTCTCTCTCTCTCTCTCTCTCTCTCTCTCTCTCTCTCTCTCTCTCTCTCTCTCTCTCTCTCTCTCTCTCTCTCTCTCTCTCTCTCTCTCTCTCTCTCTCTCTCTCTCTCTCTCTCTCCATAGATGTCTATGTAGTGGATGGGGAAGGGGACTTGGTTTTAACTTAATAGGACTTTTAAAATAAGTAAAGTTTCTGTTTTTAATTATGTAATTATTGGGCCCTTTCTCTCTCACCATTTTTTATTATTTCTTGAACTTCGATAAGGTGATCACTTTCTCTCACTTTCCTCTCTCTCTGTCTCTCTCTCTCTCTCTCTCTCTCTCTCTCTCTCTCTCTCTCTCTCTACCTCTCTCTCAATCTCTGTTTGTTCTTCCTCTCCCTAGGCAGAACACTGGGTCAAGGTTCTGTAGGCAGGCCTTATCAGAGAGCAGACCAGTGTTTACTCTTAGCATTGATTGCTACAGTTCTAGAACCACAAAGGTATTTAGCCTTGAGGAGAATGTTGCCCAGTTGGTCTGCACTTCTGCAAAGATGAATGGATAGGTTTTAGCATCCTTTAGAAGCTTGCTATCAGTGTGTGTTGGTAGTTTGTGAATGTGTATCCAACACTACAATAGATTGTTACAGTTACAGTAAAAACTCTGAACAGTCTGCTTCTCTGAGCGTTGCCATTACTGGCCTGGTTTAGGAGGGGAAAGTGATTGTTTGTAGTGTGTGTTCCTGTCTGTGTGCTGTGTGTGTGATAGTGTAATGTATTTGTACTCTGTGTATTAGGAAGGTGTGTGTGTGTGTGTGTGTGTGTGTGTGTGTGTGTGTGTGTGTGTGTGTGTGTGTGTGTGTGTGTGTGTGTGTGTGTGTGTGTGTGTGTGTGTGTGTGTGTGTGTGTGTGTGTGTGTGTGTGTGTGTGTGTGTGTGTGTGTGTGTGATGTCCCGAATATACACTCACTTCACCCAGAGCAGGGCCACATCTGAGCGTGTGCAGCGAGAGAGCGGCTGACTGATCTAGCCAGCTGAACCAATGAGAATTAGACTGTGGCTCATTACCTGCCACAGAGAGCCGGTTCTATTAACACTGTGGAGATTTTCTTCATGACCAAGTCTGGGTCCGAAAGTCACTGGAGGGAGAGGACAACATGTGTGTGTGTGTGTGTGTGTGTGTGTGTGTGTGTGTGTGTGTGTGTGTGTGTGTGTGAGAGAGAGAGTTCTACCTGGCTGGATGAGTGGGCCGATTAGCTGTGAAATCATTGGACAGTGTACATCTGGAGACTACACCTTTTAATTGAATTTACCCCTATACATTCTGACTGACATGGCCAGGAACTCTCACTTGGGGATACCAACATTTCCTATCTTTTCAGTCTTCCGTTTCTCGCCCGTTTCTGACCATTTCTGTCTTCAATTGAATTCCCCTCAGGCAGCCAGGGAAATTGGATACATTGTGCTTCCTTACAGCTCAGTTCTTCAGTTTAGTTTTGCTGAATGATGTAAATGATTGTACAAGGACAGCTGAACCAATGAGGATGGTATATGTTGATGAACATACACATACACGTACACACACAAAGCGTCTCTGTGAGAATGCTGTTCACACCTACGTGAGAATGCTGTTCATTGACTACAGCTCAGCGTTCAACACCATAGTGCCCTTAAAGCTCTTCACTAAACGTAGGACCCAGGGACTAAACACCTCCCTCTACAACTGGATCCCGGTCTTCCTGGCAGGCCGCCCCATGTGGTAAGGGTAGGCAACAACACATCTGCCACGCTGATCCTCAACACGGTGGCTCCTCAGGGATGAGTGCTTAGTCCCCTCCTGTACTCCCTGTTCACCCTTGACTTCGTAGCCAAGCAGGACTCCAACACCATCATTAAGTTTACTGACGACACAACGGTGGAAGACCTGATCACCAACAACGATGAGACAAACTATTGGTGGAGGTCAGAGAACTGGCAGTGTGGTGCAACAACCTCTCAGAAGCTACAAGAAAAGTGGACTACAAGAAAAGTAGGGACGAGCACGACCCCATTCTCATTGACAGGGCTGTATTGGAGCAGGGTTGTATTGAGAGCTTCAAGTTCCTTGGTGTCCACATCACCAACAAACTATCATAGTCCAAACTTATCAAGACAGTTGTGAAGAGGGCACGACAATGCCTATTTCCCTTCAGGAGACTGAAAAGATTTGGCATGGGTTCTCAGATTTTCAAAAAGTTCTGCAGCTGCACCATTGAGAGCATCCTGGCTGGTTGCATTACCGCGTGGTATGGCAACTGCTCGGCCTCTTACCGCAAGGCGCTACAGAGGGTAGAGCGTACGGTGCAGTACATCACTGGGGCCAAGCTGCCTGCCATCCAGGACCTCTATACCAGGTGGTGTCAGAGGAAGGCCCTAAAAATGTTACCTTCAACTTCTACCACCAAGCCATAAGACTGCTGAACAGCTAAACAAATGGCTACCTGGACTATTTGCATTGACCACCCCCCTTTTGTATGCTGCTGCTACTCACAGTTCATTATCTATGCATAGTCACTTGACCTCTATCTACAGTACATGTACATATTATCTCAATTACTTCAACTAACCTGTGCCCCCCAAATTGATCCTGTACCGGTACCTCCTATATATTGCCTCGTTATTGTTATTTTAATGTTGCTCTTTTATTTTTTTACTTTTTTACTTTAGTAAATATTTTCTTAACTTTTATTTTTCGTAAAACTGCATTGTTGGTTTAGTAAGCGTTTCACGGTAAAGTCTACACCTGTTGTATTAGGCACGTGACAAATACATTTTTAATTGATTTTGATACCCTATTTATTTGTCTCTGTCTGCAAATTGTGCCGCTCCTTAAAGGTATAGGCTATATGCTATGCAAATTGTAAGAGAAAGTGCTTGTGCCCAGCTCTCATCATTCTTACCACTTCCAAGTACAGTAGCCTTCTAGTTGGGCGTACGAGATCAGGTGGTCTCTAATAAATGGAGTAGACTATATGCATGGGTGGAGAAGCATGGGCAGTTATCTTTCCAAGAAAATGAACTTCCTAAATATGATTAAGCCATAGTTTAGGCCTACTACATTGTCTGGATTATTAAATATTGATCGCCCATAGTTGTCTCTGCTTCCAAATTGTGCCGCTCATATTATGGTAGGCTATTATGCAAAACGGAGCTCAAGAGAAAGTTCAAGTTTCTGTTCATGCTCCAACTCTGGCTCTCTTTCAAACGCTATTGGCCGATATTGGCCGATATAGCCCAGTAATACCGATAGCCTAATGAAATGGGTCACGTTAGAATCTCTGTTAATTTAACCATTTCCTGCGTTATTTTTGCGCATTTTGATATTGCCTATAAGGTGCAAAATTGTTGGGACCATGGCTACCAAGCGAGCTGCGTCACATACGCCTTAAATGATATTTGCGGGACTGCGGTCAGATTTGGAACCAGTTCTTGCAGAAGCGGATGGGAGTCAAACAAAATTCCAGCTGGAGCGGACGAGTATGAAAAGCTACAGGAGTGGGATGAAGACCTCAAGGAGACGAGGAACATGCCACTCTGTCGTAATTATGGGTGCTCATATGATACACTCGATGGACCACTATTGAATTGTTTTGTCACCTCCTGAGAAGTGGCTGTACTCAAGCCTTTATGACATCCTCCTCTAAAACTCATTATCCCAGCATGCGGCACTTCAGGAAATTCATTATACAATAATTATCCACACCTCAGCTACAGACAGAAACACAGGATGAATGTGCCCACTCTGCACTTAATTAGGCTGCTTCGCCAAGCATTTTATCAGAAACAAATACCGGCCCACTATGATATGACATCTTTCTAGTGGAGTTTTGGAGGTATTTGTATTGTTGTTAAATCTGCTCCATAGCTGCCATGTTCATCCCTAGACACAACACAGCTTGTGGATGCTTCCCTCTCACTGGCTACTGTGGTGTTGCATAGGGAATAGTTTCCCATAACACTGTGTGACTCTCCAGTGGCCCCATACTGGCGTGCCATACGTGTTGGCTTGGCTGGTCTTCAGGTCTTCCTATATATGGCTGTGACTGTTGGCTTTATATTCTGACTCATAATGAACAGCAGACTCTCCCTCCCCCTGCCCTCTGCCCCTTCACTTTTTCAGTTAATCTCTCTCTCTCGCTCTCTCGCTCTCTCGCTCTCTCGCTCTCTCGCTCTCTCTGCCATACAAGGGCTAATGACAATGGAGGACAAGAGAGGGAGAGCCTTTGGAGGAGTGGGGGAGAGGGGAAAACACTATTGACCTGTGATGTAGATTTACATCCAGGCCCGGGGCCAACAGGCCCCTTATCAGATAAATGTGACAGGTAATTGAGTCTGGTCACTGAGTCATGTTGGAGTGGCCTCCGCTCCCCTCCGTATGTGCTGCTGGTGGACTGAATTTAGGACTGACTGGACTGACTTCTAGAAGTCACACAGCATTTATTAGCCATACAGTATGGTGGGTTGGGAAGGAGCAAGGAGGATGGACTGTGACAGTCATGGAATGTTGGATGACGGTAACTTGCCAGCCAAATGCCAACGCAATCATGGTAATAACCATGGTAATAACCATTCGAATACCAAAAATATATATCCTTTATATATACAGTTTCCAGCGGGGCAAAAAAGTATTTAGTCAGGCACCAATTGTGCAAGTTCTCCCACTTAAAAAGATGAGAGAGGCCTGTAATTTTCATCATAGGTACACTTCAACTATGACAGACAAAATTAGAAGAAAAAAATCCAGAAAATCACATTGTAGGATTTTTTATGAATGTATTAGCAAATTATGGTGGAAAATAAGTATTTGGTCAATAACAAAAGTTTATCTCAATACTTTGTTATATACTCTTTGTTGGCAATAACAGAGGTCAAACGTTTTCTGTAAGTCTTCACAAGGTTTCACACACTGTTGCTGGTATTTTGGCCCATTCCTCCATGCAAATCTCCTCTAGAGCAGTGATGTTTTGGGGCTGTTGCTGGGCAACATGGACTTTCAACTCCCTCCAAAGATTTTCTATGGGGTTGAGATCTGGAGACTGGCTAGGCCACTCCAGGACCTTGAAATCTCACGATACATGGCCCCATTCATTCTTTCCTTTACACGGATCAGTCGTCCTGGTCCCTTTGCAGAAAAACAGCCCCAAAGCATGATGTTTCCACCCCCATGCTTCACAGTAGGTATGGTGTTCTTTGGATGCAACTCAGCATTCTTTGTCCTCCAAACACGACGAGCGTAGTGGCGGCGTAGTGTGTTACTGATGGTAGGCTTTGTTACTTTGGTCCCAGCTCTCTGCAGGTCATTCACTAGGTCCCCCCATGTTGTTCTGGGATTTTTCTTCACCATTCTTGTGATCATTTTGACCCCACGGGGTGAGATCTTGCGTGGAGCCCCAGATCGAGGGAGATTATCAGTGGTCTTGTATGTCTTCCATTTCCTAATAATTTCTCCCACAGTTGATTTCTTCAAACCAAGCTGCTTACCTATTGCAGATTCAGTCTTCCCAGCCTGGTGCAGGTCTACAATTTTGTTTCTGGTGTCCTTTGACAGCTCTTTGGTCTTGGACATAGTGGAGTTTGGAGTGTGACTGTTTGAGGTTGTGGACAAGTGTCTTTTATACTGATAACAAGTTCAAACTTGTGCCATTAATACAGGTAAAGAGTGGAGGACAGAGGAGCCTCTTAAAGAAGTTACAGGTCTGTAAGAGCCAGAAATCTTGCTTGTTTGTAGGTGACCAAACACTTATTTTCCACCATCATTTGCAAATAAATTCATTAAAAATCCTACAATGTGATTTTCTGGATTTTGTTCCCACATTTTGTCTATCATAGTTGAAGTGTACCTATGATGAAAATTACAGGCCTCTCTCATCTTTTTAAGTGTGAGAACTTGCACAATAGGTGGCTGACTAAATACTTGTTTGCCCCACTGTATAAACAGTACCAGTCAAAAGTTTGGACTCACATTCTCATTCCAGTATTTTTCTTTACTTTGACTCTTTTCCACGTTGTAGAATAATAGTGAAGACATCAAAACTATGAAATAACACATATGGAAATCATGTAGTAACCAAAGTAACGTGTTTGAGCCAATCAGTTGTGTTGTGACAAGGTAGAAGGTAGGGGTGGTATACAGAATATAGCCCTATTTGGTAAAATACCAAGTCCATATTATGGCACGAACAGCTCAAATCAGCGAAATCAGAGAAATGACAGTCCATCATTGCTTTAAGACATGAAGGTCAGTTAATTTGTAAAATGTCTAGAACCTTGAATGTTTCTTCAAGTGCAGTCGCAAAAACCATCAAGCTCTATGATGTAACTGGCTCTCATGAGGACCGCCACAGGACAGGAAGACCCAGAGTTACCTCTGCTGCAGAGGATAATTTCATTAGACTTAACTGCACCTCAGATTGCAGGCCAAATAAATGTTTCACAGAGTTCAAGTAACAGACACATCTCAACATCAACTGCTCAGAGGAAACTGTGTGAATCAGGCCTTGGTAGTCGAATTTCTGCAAAGAAACCACTACTAAAGGACACAAATAATAAGAAGAGACTTGCTTGGGTCAAGAGACACGAGCAATGGACATTAGACCGGTGGAAATATGTCCTTTGGTCTGATGAGTCTAAATTTGAGTATTTTGGTTCCAACCGCCATGTCTTTGTGAGATGCAGAGTAGGTGAACGGATGATCTCCACATGTGTGATTCCCACCGTGAAGCTTGGAGAAGGAGGTTTGATGGTGTGGGGGTGCTTTGCTGGTGACACTGTCAGGAATTTATTTAGATTTCAAGGCACACTTAAGCAGCATGACTACCACAGCATTCTTCAGCGACACACCATCCCATCTGGTTTGCGCTTTGTGGGACTATCATTTGTTTTTTTGACAGGACAGTGACCCAAAACACACCTCCAGGCTGTGTAAGGGCTATTTGACCCAGAAGGAGAGTGATGGAGTGCTGCATCAGATGACCTGGCCTCCACAATCACTTCAGACCTCAGAGTGAAGGAAAGCAGCCAACAAGTGCTCAGCATATGTGGGAACTCCTTCAAGACTGTTGGATAAGCATTCTTCATGAGGCTGGTTGAGAGAATGCCAAGAGTGTGCAAAGCTGTCATCAAGGCAAATGGTGGCTACTTTGAAGAAACTCAAATATAAAATATATTTAGATTTGTTTAACACCTCTTTGGTTGCTACATAATTCCATATGTGTTATCAAAGTTTTGAGTTTTACTATTCCACAATGTAGAAAATAGTAGAATAAAGAAAAACCTGTGAATTAGTAGGTGTATTCAAACTTTTGACTGGTACTGTATATGGTACTGTATATATATATATATATATATATTTTCATTAAACGGTTAAGACAGTTATTTTCTTTTCATGACGGTCTTCATCCATAACAGTAAGTTATACGGTACAGTAATTGTGCCAGCCCTAGGAGGGAGAGATGCATCAGGACAGTCACCCAGCACTAGCTATGTCATACAGTACATTTGGGGGGGTGAAGGGAGACGATAGCTAGCGACACTTTGGCGGACAGTGCTTGGGCAAAGGGTAGTTGGGGGGGTGAAGGGAGACGATAGCTAGCGACACTTTGGCGGACAGTGCTTGGGCGTAGGGTAGTTGGGGGGTGAAGGGAGACGATAGCTAGCGACACTTTGGCGGACAGTGCTTGGGCGAAGGGTAGTTGGGGGTGAAGGGAGACGATAGCTAGCGACACTTTGGCGGACAGTGCTTGGGCGAAGGGTAGTTGGGGGTGAAGGGAGACGATAGCTAGCGACACTTTGGCGGACAGTGCTTGGGCGAAGGGTAGTTGGGGGGTGAAGGGAGACGATAGCTAGCGACACTTGGGCGGACAGTGCTTGGGCGAAGGGTAGTTGGGGGGTGAAGGGAGACAATAGCTAGCGACACTTTGGCGGACAGTGCTTGGGCGAAGGGTAGTTGGGGGGGTGGAGATACATCGGGGTTCCATCCTCAATGCACATGTCCATGCACACAGATGGCCCAGTGTTTTATGTTGTTTTCAATGCTGCTCCTCCTCCTTCCTGTTGAGTGTCTTCAGAGGGACGGAGACGCTAATCCAGAGGCCTGGCTCGCTATCTCAGTTGCACATCTCCTTTCCAGGATGGCAGTTGTGGGTCTATCACTTGATCGGCCAGAATGTGGATAGATGTTGTGTCCTAGGGTAGTTCGGGTGGCCGGTTGGTGTTGCCTTGGTGACCGGTGGCCTGGCAGTGATACGCGGTGGCCTGGGAGGAGGCGTGTGTGTGTTTAGGGCTGGTTGTCTTTAGGCTCTCAGGCTGACTTACCGCATGCCAATGAACCTCCCTCTTCCCTCTTCTCCTTCCTCCTCCTCCTCCACCCTCCTCTTCCCTCTTCTCCTTCCTCCTCCTCCTCCACCCTCCTCTTCCCTCCTCCTCTTCCGCCACCTTTATTTCCCCTCCTCCTCCTCCTCCTCCTCCTCCTCCTCCTCCTCCTCCTCCTCCTCCTCCTCCTTCTCCACCCTCCTCTTCCTTCCAGCTCCTCCACCCTCCTCTTCCCTCATCCTCCTTCTAACCTCCTCCTCCCTCCTCCTCCTCCTCTACTTCCACAATTCTCTTCCCTCTTCCTCCTCCTCCACTCTCCTCTTCCCTCCTCCTCATCCTCTTCCTCCACACTCCTCTTCCCTCTTCCTCCTTTCCACCCATCTCTTCCCTCCTTCTCCACCCTCCTCTTCCTTCCTCCTCCACCCACCTCTGCCCTCCTCCTCCACCCTCCTCTTCCCGCCCCCTCATCCACCCTCCTCTTCCCTCCTCCACCCCCCTTTTCCCTCCTACTCCTCCTTTCCTCCAACCTCCTCTTTCTCTCTCCCTCACTCAGGTTTTAATGAACTGCCCTTACTTATGTACTAAACTGGAGACATTGTCACGTTCATTTCTGATCTGCCTGATCTCCATGTGGTTTGACATCATTACTATGGTTATAAGCAGCATGATGATGTGAATGAAGTGTCAGGAGTGTGTCTGTTTCTGCCCTTTGTGTGTGTGTGTGTTGTTTTGTATGTGAGTGTGTGTTCTGCGTGCTGTTCTCAGTGTAGGTGGTAGTGACGATAAACCAGGTATCCTACTCTCAGGTGGACAGAACAGTAGAGCGTTGACAAATGGCAGCTAAAACCAATCTCCGCTCCACACCTGTTTGTAATTGGTTCTGTCGATGGTGGAGACTAGTAGAGAACATGAAAAAACTCCATGCAGTATGACAGACAAGGGCTGCGCCCCAAATGGCACCGTATTCCCTATGTGGTGCACTACCTTTGACCAGAGCCCTAAGTGCCCTGTGTACACTAAATAGGTAAAAGGGTGCCATTTGAGACATATCCAAGTTGATGCCACGCTGCTCTCTGGCTCTGGGCAGAGTAACCACCTGGCGTGTTGTGTATTCCAGCATGTGATTGTCATCATCAGGTAGAGGATATCCAGGAAGAGATTAACTCGTATCATACTGGGAGCAGATGACGACTACACCCTCTCATTCACACTCACATGCTAAGATGCCATGGAAATACATATTGCCAAGGAGGAACCCAGCAAAACCTTTTAACCCAAGCAATTTTTGTCAAGGATTTATTCAGTTTTGAAGGAAGTGTATTGTCCGCTCACTGTGAAAAAGGTATTTGGACTCTGATCTATACTGAACAAAAATATACATTCAACAATTTCAAAGATTTTACTGAGTTACAGTTCATATGAGGAAATCAGTCAATTTAAATAGATTCATTAGACCCTAATCTATGGATTTCACATGACTGGGAATACAGATATGCATCTGTTGGTCACAAATACCTTAAATAAAATGGGCCTCAGGATCTCGTCATGGTATTTTAGTGCATTAAAATTGCCATTGATAAAATGCAATTATGTTTGTTGTCTGTAGCTTATCCCTGCCCATACCATAACCCCACCGCCACAATGGGGCACTCTGTTCACAACGGTGACATCAGCAAACCGTTCGCCCACACAACGCCATACACATGGTCAGCGTTTGTGAGGCCGGTTGAACATCGTGCCAAATTCTCTAAAACATTGTTGTAGGCGGTTTATGGTAGAGAAATGAACATTTAATTCTCTGGCAACTGCTCTGATGGACATTCCTACAGTCCACATGCCAATTGCACATTCTGTGGAGTTGTGTTGTGTGACAAAACAGCTCATTTTAGCATGGCACCAATCAGCTTCTTGGTATGCCACACCTGTCAGGTGGATGTATTATCTTGGCAAAGGAGAAATGCTCACTAACAGGCATGTAAACATATTTCTGCACAAAATTTGAGAGAAAAAGAAGAAAAATCTCAATTTCAAAAGGAGACATTGCAAACTTCATCCTTGTTTTAATTTCCCACATAACACCTTAAAACAAACTCTAAAGGAGGCTAGATACTGTACATTGTGATACACTCCTCCACAGGATCTTGATAATGTTTTACTAGGGTTGTTTGGACTGAGGCCAGGCAGAGACGTGTAAGTCACCTCACCTAAAGGCCACAATACCCAGTCTGTCTCTCTACACAGTGGGCCCACAGACCGCTGGAGCCTCCATAACCTGTGTGTGTGTCTGTGTGTGTGTGTGTCTGTGTCTGCGTGAGTGTGTGTGTGTGTGTCTACGAGTGTGAGCATCTCTGACGGAGGCCCCAGAGCATTGTGGGATTGACTGGTCACCGTCCGGTGGTACGATGGTACGACAGTAGTCACTTCCTCCATGTGATTGTGTTTATCCTCTACTCTCACGCTCCCTTACCCAGCAGAGCACAGCCGGGCACCAGCCAGTTCCTGCCTGGCAACACTGCTTTATTCTAATGAAAACACACTGACACACTGATGATGTCATAGAATATGTCTCTTGTTAGTGTTAGGCGTTTAGATATATCTGAGATACTCAAAGTGTCAATACAGAAGGTTCTCTGTTGATATGCCATTTCTGGGGGAGATTCTATCAAATCAGCCTCTCTTTTTCTCTCAGGCTATGTTAGTGTGTGTGTGTGTGTGTGTGTGTGTGTGCGTGTGTTTCACATGAGGCGGGCAGATAGCCAAGAGAGGGAGCGATGAAAAGAGATGGCTGAGGAAAGGGGGAGGAGGAGAAACCCATCACTACCATTCCAACAGCTCAAGGCTGTTCCACTACCCTGTCACTATCACCTACAGCTTATCTGAACTATTGGCATCCGTTGGTTGCTGTTGGTTTTACATCCATGGCTAGTGTCTCTTACTGCCTCCATGCATGGCAGCTTCCATAGAAATTAGCAGCTGCTTTAATGTGGGGCTCTGGGTTATTTATGAGGAGTGATTAAATGTTTGGAGAGGCTCTCAGGATGTCTGCCTAATGCTTGGCTCAATGCCTCGTTGCAACACACAGACATACACACGCTCGCTCGCTCGCACACACACACACACACACACACACACACACACACACACACACACACACACACACACACACACACACACACACACACACACACACACACACACACACACACACACACACACACACACACACACACACACAGAGATTCATTCATATTTCTTCCACCCAACCAACCAACTGTCCTACTGTCTGTCCCCTCCCTCATCACTGGATTATAAAGTTCTCTCTCTGTGGTCATTTGTATGCCTCTTAGCTGATGGATCTGGAGAGGGGATGGGAGGGGAAACGGGGGTAATGGCAGAGGGAGGGGAGGGGAGAAGAGGAGGCGAGAGCGGGGAGCTGAGGGAGGAGAGGGAAGAGAGGAGAGGGGACAATGGGAGTGAAGAGAGAGGTTGGGAGTTGTTTTGATGTTACCATCATCGTACCCCTCCGTCCCCCCACACACGAATGCATGCGCACACATACACACATCCTACTGAAATAAATTGTGAGGAAGTCGCTGAGATGGCGAGTAACGGTTATGTTGAGCGTAGGTCGTTTGTTAAAATATTGACCAATTTCAAAGTCTACTGGGTTTTAATGAACTGAGAACCACTGCATCGGAATGGAATCCAATGCAGGGAAATATATAATTAGAGGGAGGGAGATTTGTATTTGTGAAATCTGTATTGGATTGTGTTGGAGGTGATTTGCAGGCAGGGGCAGGCAGGCTAGACCGATAACTGCAGGGAGAGGTGAAGGGAGAGGGGACATAGAGAGAAAAGCGAGAGGGAGAGAGCTGTGCTTGTCCTGGCTGTTCCGGACTCAGGCTCAAGATGTAAAGGCTTGTGTTTTTCTACCCTGATTTACTACTTCAGATCAGACACTACAGTAGACTACAGTACAGATCAGGCACTACAGTAGACTACAGTACAGATCAGGCACTACAGTAGACTACAGTACAGATCAGGCACTACAGTAGACTACAGTACAGATCAGGCACTACAGTAGACTACAGTACAGATCAGACACTACAGTAGACTACAGTACAGATCAGGCACTACAGTAGACTACAGTACAGATCAGGCACTACAGTAGACTACAGTACAGATCAGACACTACAGTAGACTACAGTACAGATCAGACACTACAGTAGACTACAGTACAGATCAGACACTACAGTAGACTACAGTACAATAGAGAGACGGAGTGCCCCTATACATAATCGTTTCGTACTAACAGGCAGTTACACAGAGTGAGCTGATTCTACTTGGAGGCTACAGGGTACCTATTAAACCTCAGTACCTAATACATAGATCACCTGTTGGATGGAGTTTGGTTGTGCTGTTTGTCTTACTCCTTTCCTCTCCGAAGACACTGGTTAAAATGTAAATACGCTACTCAGCATGAAGCAACATGATAAAAGCAGCAGTGGTAGAATCTCTGTGTGGTGAATATCGAACCCAGTAAAAACACCATCTCTCTCTCTCTACCCAGGCATGATGTAGGACATTATACGCTTCTTCTTCGCGTTGCACTGGGTAGTCCTTGATGGATACCCAGTTAGTTAGTCACAAAGACTGGGAGAGGAGATGAGAAGTGAAGCAAACATGGTTCCCCCTTCCTTCCTTCCCTCCGTCTCATCTCCCTCTCACCCCCCCTCTCTCCGTGGCATCCTTAAACACAATCTCTTCCCTCCGTCTCATCTCCCTCTCACCCCCCCTCTCTCCGTGGCATCCTTAAACACAATCTCTTTCATCCTCCATCGAGTGGAAGAAAAATCATTTGGAGGCGATAGCAGCGGTCGGGGCAGTTGTCTCTCATATCATTACACACAGGCTGGCAGACTGGAGTGTGTGTGTGTGTGTGTGTGTGTGTGTGTGTGTGTGTGTGTGTGTGTGTGTGTGTGTGTGTGTGTGTGTGTGTGTGTGTGTGTGTGTGTGTGTGTGTGTGTGTGTGTGTGTGTGTGTGTGTGTGTGTGTGTGTGTGTGTGTGTGTGTGTGTGTGTGTGAGACAGGCGGACTGGGGCTCTCCTCCGGGTGTTCTTGTGCTTGATTGCCTCATCAAGGCTTCTAAATTGGTCCAATATACTTCATCCTTTTAGTGCCTCATTTGCTGTCTGCCTTGTGCCTTGTGTCTACTCACCTGTATAAAGTGGTCCTTTTTCTGCCACAATGAAGACCGAGCTAGCTAGCTGACACTAGGACTGTGTCCCAAATGGCACTTTTCCTATTATAGTGTACTCTTGACCAAAAGTAGTGCACAAGTAAATAGGCAGCCATTGGGGATGCAGATAGCCCTACTGTATCCCTACTGTAGCCCTACTGTAGGCCTACTGTACTCATGTAGGGCATGGGAGACATGAGTTCAACATGTACTGTTATTGTGTGAACTGGGACACATTAAAAGGTAACCCTGCATTATGAATTCACAGGACTACGAGCTTTGAGAAATAAGAAATAGGTAGCTGTCTGTTAAGGTGAAATAATAAAGAGCTCATTAAGCATGTGATAACGGCAGCTGGAGGTTATTCAAATGGAAGTACATTTGTATTGCTCATAAAGGCCAACAAGGAGGGCTCCCTCTAAAAGGTCATTACCTGAAAAATGGCAAAGTTGTTCGGAGAGAGTCTCTAATTCAAGGTCTCTGTCTTCAAGGTCTCTGTGGAAAAATCGATAGTGTGTATGTGTATGTGTGTGTGTTTGTGAAATTATGTTAGCTTGCGCATCTGATTGATATGCTCTAACTTAGCTTGTCCAGTTTGATAATGTCCTTGAGATTCATTCTGTCAGGGGCCTCAGCCCTCAGCCTGGCCTCCAGACAACACAAACACACACACAGTGACATACACACAGTGACACACAGACAAACACATACACATATTCAGTGACACACACACACACACACACACACACACACACACACACACACACACACACACACACACACACACACACACACACACACACACACACACACACACACACACACACACACACACACACACACACACACACACACACACACACACACACACACACACACACACACACACACACACCGTTGCTGGAACAAGTGATTGTATGAAAGTCTTGATTAGAGAACACTTTTAAGCCCTAGCGACTGGTGGACTGTTTGGTATAAACAACGATGACTGTTCAATGTTAGACCTCCCTTCCACTACACAGGATTCTGTTCATTTGGGAAGAAGTGCTCTGAACTATTTATTGTCCTATTATTAGTGTCCAAGCATAGGTACCCAATCAGGGTCATCATCTTCAAATCAAGTTTGTAAGTAGAACTAACTGGTATTTGAGATATTTCTGAACTTTGCTAAACTTTCTTCTAAGAGATCATGACTCTCTCGTTCACAATTAGCTAAGCTATATGCTGACTTAGACTAGTCATTGTAAACTGTCTCAACAACCAAGCAGGATTCAGGACTATAGAGGACATGTGCATTGTATGCCCTTTATCCTACCAAGGCCCTCCTAAAGCTATAGCTTTAACGCACCGGTGTTAGCTGGTGTAATCTCTTTCTCTCTAGATAGGAACAGCAGGCCAGTGAGAGACATGTTCACAGTCCCTGCTCTGATAATGGAGCTGACTGATAGCAAAAGAGCAGAGAGAGGCTTTGGAGAGATGCTGAGTATTTGCACGAGTCTCTGCCTACCAGCCTACGACCGACCGCCCGCCTGCCTTTGTGACACTTTCAGGGGAATGGAAGCTCCCTCTCTCTCTCTTTGTTGTTTCAATCCAGAACTCTAAATCACAATGGCCTAAATGGAATACCAGGGTTAGTGGAGGCAGTTAGCAAGCTGAAGCCAACTTGGATGAGTGTGTGTTACAATATCAAGCTGTGCTTTTGTGCTGAAGTCGCTGCATCATTTTTGTGGAGTGAGCACTGATGGTATTATATAAAAGGCAAGTTCAGACAGTATTGACATTTCATTCAAAGAAGACATTATGTTCTCATGATGTGGCATTGACTTGCTTAGCAGGAGAACAAAAGTAATGAATTGATGTATCTACAGTACTCCCTCTGGACCATTAGGCTCAAATGGGTATTTTCATCAAACAGATACAGTAACTAACCAACCAGAGTTCATCTGGGGTCAGGAGACATAAAGTATCTTTGTTTTGGATGGGGAATGGAGGTTAATCGTCTATAATGTAATTGGCCAGACTTTAAGACAAAACTTACTGTAGTAAACTGTTCCAGAAACAAAATCCCCTTCTCTCTCCACCCCTCTGTGTGTGTTCTGTCAGCAGTGGTTAGCTCAACTTCTATATTTGGCCAATCCAGGGCCAGCTCAATGGTCTCCACTCCACAGTTCTGATGCTGAGATTAGACCAGCCTGAAATGGACATCGGTCTTCACACACCTCTAAATATAGTAGAGCATACAGGATACAGTACAGCAGAATAGAAAGAGTGAGATAGACGGACGGGGACAGACTGGCGGGGACGGACTTATGTAGACAGACAGACAGAAACAGACGGACAGATGGAAACAGATGGACAAACGCAAACAGACAGACAGACAGACAGACAGACAGACAGACAGACAGACAGACAGACAGACAGACAGACAGACAGACAGACAGACAGACAGACAGACAGACAGACAGACAGACAGACAGACAGACAGACAGACAGACAGACAGACAGACAGACAGACAGACAGACAGACAGACAGACAGTTGTGCTGTAATGTGTCCCGGGAGGGGACCCCAGGAGTTGTTCTGTAATGTGTCCCGGGAGGGGACCCCAGGAGTTGTTCTGTAATGTGTCCCGGGAGGGGACCCCAGGAGTTGTTCTGTAATGTGTACCGGGAGGGGACCCCTGGAGTTGTGCTGTAATGTGTCCCAGGAAGGGACCCCAGGAGTTGTGCTGTAATGTGTCCCGGGAGGGGACCCCTGGAGTTGTGCTATAATGTGTCCCAGGAAGGGACCCCAGGAGTTGTGCTGTAATGTGTCCCGGGAGGGGACCCCTGGAGTTGTGCTATAATGTGTCCCGGGAGGGGACCCCAGGAGTTGTGCTGTAATGTGTCCCGGGAGGGGACCCCTGGAGTTGTGCTGTAATGTGTCCCGGGAGGGGACCCCAGGAGTTGTGCTGTAATGTGTCCCGGGAGGGGACCCCAGGAGTTGTGCTGTAATGTGTCCTGGGAGGGGACCCCAGGAGTTTCTCAAACTCCATCTGTTAGCTAGCAGATAGCCTTGATGAATGAGAGCATGGTGAGAGCATGGCGGAGCATGGTGCAGAGCAAGTGTGTGTGTGTGGTTATAGTAGGTCTCAGTCTCAGACAGATGATAGGCTGCTAGGGAGCACCCAGGCAGGCCCCCTGTGAGAGTCGCCCTGCCGCCACACACAACTGGGTGGGAAAAGAGACTTGAGAACTGATATGACAATGATATGCTAGTGTTTATGGTTTGGTTGACATTTTTGTAGTTATGTGTGGTGTAGATGGGGTGTTGAAGATGGTGTAGATGGGGTGTTGAAGTCTGTGTGTTTTCACAGGAACTAGTTCTGTATAGTTGGATGTTCGTGAGTTTGTGTGTTTTTGTTTAGTTGAAAAGGCAGGTACTATTTTAATGTATATGTGTGACAGCCAGGGGAGCTGTATTTTCCTCTGTGGTGGTTTTAGGTATTTAGGTAATATGTTGCCTGTCCTGTGGCAGTGGCAGGGTGGCACAGTGGAATGGTGGCAGGGTGGCACAGTGGAATGGTGGCAGGTTGGCACAGTGGAATGGTGGCAGGGTGGCACAGTGGAATGGTGGCAGGGTGGCACAGTGGAATGGTGGCAGGGTGGCACAGTGGAATGGTGGCAGGGTGGCACAGTGGAATGGTGGCAGGGTGGCACAGTGGAATGGTGGCAGGGTGGCACAGTGGAATGGTGGCAGGGTGGCAGGGTGGCACAGTGGAATGGTGGCAGGGTGGCACAGTGGAATGGTGGCAGGGTGGCACAGTGGAATGGTGGCAGGGTGGCACAGTGGAATGGTGGCAGGGTGGCAGGGAGGCAGGGGCATGATGTCATGGTGGCAGGGGGCTGAGAAGAGACAGAGATATGTATTAGACCTGAGGCTGAAGTGATTGCTTTTAGGATTAGGACAGCTACACAGCAGACATGCTACAGAGGACAGGCCACGTCAGCCCGGTGTGTGTCTCTGTGGAGGAGATCTCTCTGTAGGAGAAATCGCTCCAACTCCAGCCCTATCACTCTCATTCTCTCAAACCTCCTGCCTGCTGCTATATGTCTCTCAGGTGTGTGTGTGTGTGTGTGTGTGTGTGTGTGTGTGTGTGTGTGTGTGTGTGTGTGTGTGTGTGTGTGTGTGTGTGTGTGTGTGTGTGTGTGTGTGTGTGTGTGTGTGTGTGTGTGTGTGTGTGTGTGTGTGTGTGTGTGTGTGTGTGCTTGTGTGTGTGTTCCCACTCCCAGCTGCCCGCTGCTCTGGAGTACCCCTGTTGCGAGGCTGAAGGCTTCAAAGCTTTTCTGGCACCACCACAGCATTGAGAGGCATTCTGCTGCCTGGCGTAGCGCCCTGTAAAGAGAACTGCTGTATTATGACAGAGGAAGTATATTATGACTGTCTGGGATATGACCTGAATGCCTGGGGGAGAGGGATCATGGCTGAGAGCTGGGAGGTGGTGGTGGGCAGGGGGCTGTGTTGTGGTGACGATGATGGGGGCTGTGTTGTGTTGTTGTGGAGGACCGACCAAAGCATGTGACAAACAGATGGTGGGGGACTCTCCACTCCACCTGTGCCTGCCTGCCTGCCTGCCCTACTCCCCTCTCAGCCTCTCACCCCAATCCCAGCCTAGGGCTCAGGGCCAGCCTGCCTGATTGTGCTACTCCCCTGTTCCAGCCCAGGCCCCCATGGCATGGTTGGACTGTTTCACCCTAGCCATGGCCACAGCCAGTGAGGCACTCAGGGCCCCAGAGGACACAGAAGGTTTGAGCACAAGCTGCCCTAGAGGAAGTGAGAATTCCATTCCATACCGGCTTGGATGTTTTGTAGTTACTGTTTGTGTGCCCTGTGTGTGTGCGTGCGCATGTGCGTGCGTGCGTCTGGCCCCCGGCCAGTCAGCCAGTGCTGTGTCTGGTGTCAGGGTTGTGGTACTAATAGCAACACCACTCAGCAATGGGCCTGCTCACCATGTGTCAACTGTTAACCCCTGTCACACACACACACACACACACATACACACACACAGCCATGTGGCCATCTCTGAATGTTTTTTAACTTTTTGACTTGTTTTTCTCCATTCAACCTTCACAGCTATCAAAGCTTATTACTTTTCCTCTGCCGTCTAGGGCAAAGTAATTTGTCATGATTTCTGTGGACAGAAACAGCCTTCCTCTGTGTATATGTTGTCTAGACAATGTGTTCTGCTCCAAGTGGTTGAATAATGATGGTGCTGCATTATTCCTGAGCTATGGCTTCAGTCTGTATCTTTGAAATAGTGCTATTGTGATGGAGGGATATCCTAGAGGTATTAGGAATATATGACTGTTTTTGGGTCCTATAAAATCTGTTTTATTTTTTTTGCCTGATTCCTTTCAGTTTTTTTTTCAAATTCCATTTGGGTCACTTTTTTTACAGGTTTCCATTTGTCCCAGTTGTTTCAGGTGTCTACGAAATTAGCATTTTTGGGTGTAGTTACCCTTCATGCAAGTGTCCACCATCAAGAGACAGATGTTTGGTTAGCGATGTTTCTATGACACTCGTGCTTGCAAACCTTGCAAAACAAATGGCTACTCGATTGATGCAAATAATCATGATATGATTCAGGTAAGCATAGGCTAGCCAGGTAAGTAGCCAGGTAAGCATAGGCTACTTTGTAGTTAACATTTATCCCTTTCCTTATGTTTCCAGGTCATTTTGATCCGGAACAGAGTTTGAAATGACTAATATACTATTTTATGTACTTTTCCCACCATGATAGTTCAGTTACTTTCCTAAGAATTATAAAACACCTAATCTAATATATAAATACAGTTCAAAGTTTGGACACACCTACTCATTCCAGGGTTTTTCTATATTTTTACTATTTTCTACATTGTAGAATAATAGCGGGCATCAAAACTATGAAATAACACATGCAGTCATGTAGTAACCAAAAAAGTGTGAAACAAATCTAAATATATTTTGCCACCCTTTGCCTTGATGACAGCTTTGCACACTCTTGGCATTCTCTCAACTAGCTGCATGAGGTAGTCACCTGGAATGCATTTCAATTAACAGGTGTTCCTTTTAACAGTTAATTTGGGGAATTTCTTTCCATCTTAATGCGTTTGAGCCAATCATTTGTGTTGTGACAAGGTAGGGGTGGTATACAGACGATAGACCTATTTGTTAAAAGACCAAGTCCATATTATGGCAAGAACAGGTCAAATGTGCAAAGAGAAACAACAGTCAATCATTACTTTAAGACATTCAGTCAGTCAATCTGGAACATTTCAAGAACTTTGAAAGTTTCTTCAAGTGCAGTTGCGCTATGATGAAACTGGCTTTCATGAGGACCGCCACAGGAAAGGAAGATCCAGGGTTACCTCTGCTGCAGAGGATAAGTACACTAGAGTTAACTGCCCCTCCAGATTGCAGCATAAATAAATACTTCACAGAATACAAGTAACAGACACATATCAACATCAACTGTTCAGAGGAGACTGCATGACTCAAGCCTTCATAGTCCAATTGCCTGCAAAGAAACCACTACTAAAGGACACCAATAAGAAGAGATTTGCTTGGGCAAAGAAGCACGAGCAATGGACATTAAACTGGTGGAAATCTGTCCCCCAAAAATGTTTTGGTTCCAACCACCGTGTCTTTGTGAGACACAGAGTAGGCGAACAGATTGTAACGGTTTTGACTTGAGGTTATTATTTATAGGGGTGCCATGTAGGTTGTGCCTACCAGAGAAAACATTGGTTTCTCCTTTTGGTTTGGGAGGGAATGAGTCCCATCTGGTCCGTCAAGTCTACACCAATACAAAGGACTTATGTAAAAGTCAGGATGGAAATAAACTTTTCATAAACCCTTAAAACATTGGAAAGAACTTCAAAAACAACTATTTCTTTTGTGTGGGTTGTATTAGCAACACCAATGATTACACACACATATATAATAATATCAGAATGAGTTCTGGTTCCTCCAGAAATGTCCTGTACATCGGGCCTAAAAAGATTCCTGCCCGGTAGAGTTCAGGGAACTCAAGTGACTTCTGTCACGCAATGTTTGTCCGTTCATTCAGTGTAGCGTAAATCCAGTATTAATCATACAATCAATATAACACTAATTTTACCACAGAACTTTAAAGCGTATCAACTCTTACTAAGTCCTCAACTACAACTAACTACATAAATCATCACAGTATACCTCACATCAAAACAAATGAAATACCGTATACAAAAAGGTTGTAGTCAGTCGGTCAGTCAGACAATCCAATCTGCAAATAAATCTCCAGCGGAGAAAGGCCATGAAGAACAGAGAGGTGTAGTCCAGGGACGGAGAGGTGTAGTCCACGGACGCAAAGAGTGGATCCGATCCTGGGTACACTTTAACGGCAACAAAACAAACAGAATAGAGAAGCTTCGGAACTGAGGCACGAACACATCCTCATTCACGTCTCCATCACAACCCCACTTTTGCACAGCTGATGCTGGCTATTTAATTGGGAATTAAAGGGAAAGCGTCCTATTGGAAGGAGAAGCACTGAGACGGTTCAGAAAAATTCAGGGCCGTCACAAGATGATCTCTGCATGTGTGGTTCCCACCGTGAAGCATGGAGGAGGAGGTGTGATTGTGTGGGTGTGCTTTGCTGGGGACACTGTCAGTGATTTATTAAGATTTCAAGACACACTTAACCAGCATGGCTACCACAGCATTCTGCAGCGATACCTCATCCCATCTGGTTTGTGTTTAGTTGGACTATCATTTGTTTTTCGACAGGACAATGACCCAAAACACACCTTCTGGCTGGACGGTTATTGTGTTTACACCCTAGATCAGATGGACGGTTATTATGTTTACACCCTAGATCACCTAGACGGTTATTGTGGTTACAACAAAGATCAGCTAGACGGTTATTGTGTTTACGCCCTAGATCAGCGAGATGGTTATTATGTTTAAACCCTTGATCAGCTAGACGCAGGCAAAATTGTGCAAGGAGGTCTGTCACCTTGATTATTCAAATATCTCTTGACTTGTGCATCTAGTGTACATTGTAAACTTGTATTCATAGGCTAGGTTGTAGCAACCTCATGATGGGTATAGGGAAAATTCTGGTATCATGGAGTAGCCTAAACCTATCGATGTTACATTGAGCTGGGTGAATGGAATATTAATGGCAGTCATCCAATAATAGAAATAAGGCCATGCTCATAAAAAATGTTTTGTCCTCCCTCGTCTTAAATGGCACCGACCGTTACTGGAATTGACCGTTCTATGTTATCAACACAACCATGTGGTGGTGTAAGTCGTGGATAAGAGCATCTGCTAAATGACTAAAATGCAAATGTATGTGGTGTAGTGAAAAAAAAATCAATGACCATTGTTTTGTCCAGTACAGCTGTAACAATGTGCGCTGAGAGTCGGGAAGCAAGTTCAGGGAGTGAGTGTTTTAAAAAATAAACACAACATAATTCAAAATAATAAACACGAACAACGCACAGACAAGACACAGGAACAGAAACAATAACGTCTGGGGAAGGAACCAAAGGGAGTGACACATATATAGGGAAGGTAATCAGGGAAGTGATGGAGTCCAGGTGAGTCTGATGATGCGCAGGTGCGCGTAGCGATGGTGACAGGCGTGTGCCATAACGAGCAGCCTGGTGACCTAGAGGCCCGGAAAGGGAGCACACGTGACAACAACTATTTTATGTGTGGTTGTCATTCAACATGGCAATGTTCTTCATGACAGCCGCACAATATGCCAGGCATATTATTAGATGTATCTTTCTGCTGTTATTCTCTTGCTTGTCACTTCAGCCTGTTCTCAGCAGGGTGTTTTCAGTGCACCAGTCAGCTTACGCTGCTGTTCTCTCTGTTTCAGTCTCTGTCTCTGTCTCTGTCTCTGTGTTGGTTGATTGGTTCTTTTTATAGTAATACAAGGACAATTCTCCCACTTGGGGACATTTCTCATGTCCCCATGAGGACAAAGGCTATTTTAAGGTTAGTGGTGTCACGCCCTGACCTTAGAGAGCCGTTTTATTTCTCTATATGGTTAGGTCAGGGTGTGAGTTGGGGTGGGCATTCTATGTTGTCTATTTCTTTGTGTTTGGCTGAGTGTGGTTCTCATTCAGAGGCGGCTGTCTATTGTTGTCTCTATTGTCCCAATAAGAGGCAGCCCTTTTTCCCAGTTTCTGTTGTGGGATCTTGTTATTGTTAGTTGCTGATTTAGCGCTACATTACTTTACGTGTCATTTATCTTTCTTGTTTTTTGGGGGATGTTAATTTAATAAATTCAAAATGTATACCTACCACGCTGCACCTTGGTCTCATTCCGACGACAGCCTTAACAGAAGATCCCACCAAAAAAGGACCGAACAGTGTGGCCAGGAGGAGCAGGGATCCTGGGCCCGGGAGAAAAGGGAGTGGAGGACATCCTGGACCTGGGAGGAGGTAATGGCAGGGGACAAGACCCTGCCATAGAAGCAGGCGTAGGCAACGAACGAGGAACGGCGACGATACGAGGAGTCAAGGCAACGACGGAAGCATGAGAGGCAGCCCCTCCAAAAATGGGGGGGGGGGGTGCACGGGGAGATTGGCGGAGGTAGGGTTTAGACCTGAGCCAACTCCCTGTGCTTACCGTGGGGAGCGTGTGACTGGTCAGGCACCAATGTAATGCAGTGATGCGCACGGTGTCTCCAGTACGCATTCAAAGCCCGGTGCGCTCTGTTCCAGCTCCCCGCAGTTTCTGTGCTAGATTGGGCATTCAGCCAGGACGGATTGTGCCAGCTCAGCGCTCTTGGCCTCCAGTGTATCTCTTCGGTCCAGGATATCCTGCGCCAGCTCTACACACGGTATCCCCAGTTTGCCAGCACAGCCCAGTGCGGCTTGTTCCAGCTCCCCGCACTTGCCGTGCTACAGGGGGGATTCAGCCAGGACGCGTTGTGCCAGCTTTGCGCTCCAGACCTCCAGTGCGCCTCCACGGCCCAGCTTATCCTGCGCCGGCTCTATGCACTATGCCTCCAGTGCGCCTTCATAGCCCAGTGCGTCCCGTGCCAGCTCCCTACACTCACCGAGCAGGAGTGGGTATCCAGCCAGGACGTGTTGTGGCAGCTCCCCGCACCAGGCTTCCAGTACGTCTCCTCAGTCTGGTAAGACGTGTTCCAGCTCCACGTACGAAGACTCCAGTGATGATCCATGGTCTGAAGCCTCCAGTGATGATCCATGGCACGAAGCCTCCAGTAATGATCCATGGCCCGGAGCCTGTAGCGATGATCCATGGCAAGGAGCCTGCAGCGAGTGTCCCCAGTCCGGAGTCGGCAGCGACAGTCCCCAGTCCAGTGCCTCCAGCGACGGTCCCCAGTCCGGAGTCGGCAGCGACAGTCCCCAGTCCAGTGCCTCCAGCGACGGTCCCCAGTCTGGAGTCTCCAGTGACAGTCTGCAGTTCATAATCTTCAGTGACGAGCTGCAGTCCGAAGCCTCCAGTGGTGGTTCCCAGTTCAGGGAACTGGGTGTGATTTGGGGTGGGCATTCTATGTTGTCTATTTCTTTGTTTTTGGCAGAGTATGGTTCCCAATCAGAGGCAGCTGTTTATTGTTGTCTCTGATTGGGGATCATACTTAGGCAGCCCTTTTTTCCACTTTCTGTTGTGGGATCGTGTTATTGTTAGTTGCTGGTTTAGCGCTACATTACTTTTACGTGTCGTTTATCTGTCTTGTTTTTTTTGTGTTGTTCATTTAATAAATTCAAAATGTACGCCTACCGTGCTGCACCATGGTCTCATTCCGACGACAGCCGTAACAAGTGGTTGAATTAAGATTAAGGTTAGGTTTATGATAAGGTTAAAGGTTAGGTTTAGGGTTAGGGGTTCGCTAAAAGAGAATTTTGAATGGACATTAATTTTAGGTCCCCACGAGGATAGAAGAACGAAACGTGTGTGTGTCGGCTGGAAGTTCCAGTAGATAATTGTGCCATAATAACAGGCTTATCAGTGGCTATGGCCCAGAGAGGACATCTCATCCAGTAAAATTGCAGTGTTGCTCAACATGACATACACATCCACACGCCTCTAGAAGCTGGTTAATGGTTAGTGATTAATACATCTCTGTCACTATCAGTTGTGAACTGGTCTCTTATCTGATCTGTAACAGCTGTCTAACTCTGCTCACACACTCTGCTCACACACACACACACACACACACACACACACACACACACACACACACACACACACACACACACACACACACACACACACACACACACACACACACACACACACACACACACACACACACACACACACACACACACACACACACACACACACACACACACTATCACATACACCTGCTCTGTTGTACACAGTAACAACACCTGGCATAATGGAGGGCAATGATAGACACACACAGCTGCAGAGATCAATACTCATCTGTTGTGTTACAGCAGAGGTAAACGGAATTATCATATGTGTGTTTTACTCTACACAACACTGTATTGCTATGACTGAATCAATGATAAGTGCAAGTCCATTCAGGTTACTTGTACTGTCTTTTTACATTTTTTCTCTATCTATATTTCACTCTCTTCTTTCCTCTCTCTTTCTCTCTCTCTCTCTCTCTGGAATGAAGTGTTTTATTTTATCCGGCTGTACTCTACAACCATTGTCCTTCTCAAGGATTCTGTTTTATTCCTGTTTATATCAGATTGTCTTTGTGGTCGTCCTCTTGTAAAAAGCAACAAACCTAGGAGTGCATTACATAAAATCGTGTTTATGATGGCAGTTTGTATCATAAAATACACATTTTGGTCCCTGAACACAGGACAGTTTTTTCAGTTGTGGTTTTATTTGTGCCTGTTTCCAGCTCTGTAGATTTGTTGTAATATTATGTACAAGCATAAAGGGACAGCTTCATACAAACAGATTTTCTTTCAGACTAGTGGGGATATGAAAGATCACTTATTTTTCTTCTTCATCTTCTTATTGTTCTTGTTGTTCTTCTACTTCTTGTTCTTCTTGTTCCTGTTCTTGTTCTTGTTCCTGTTGTTCTTGTTCTTCTAGTTTTACTTCTTTTTCTTGTTCTTCTTCTTGTTCTTCTACTTCTTGTTCTTCTTGTTCCTGTTCTTGTTCTTGTTTCTGTTGTTCTTGTTCTTCTAGTTCTACTTCTTGTTCTTCTTCTTGTTCTACTTCTTGTTCTTCTTCTTGTTCTTCTAGTTCTACTTCTTGTTCTTGTTCTTCTTCTTGTTCTTCTAGTTCTACTTCTTGTTCTTGTTCTTCTTCTTGTTCTACTTCTTGTTCTTCTTCTTGTTCTTCTAGTTCTACTTCTTGTTCTTGTTCTTCTTCTTGTTCTTCTTCTTGTTCTTCTAGTTCTACTTCTTGTTCTTGTTCTTCTTCTTGTTCTTCTAGTTCTACTTCTTGTTCTTGTTCTTCTTCTTGTTCTTCTAGTTCTACTTCTTGTTCTTGTTCTTCTTCTTGTTCTACTTCTTCTTCTTGTTCTACTTCTTGTTCTTGTTCTTCTTCTTGTTCTTCTAGTTCTACTTCTTGTTCTTGTTCTTCTTCTTGTTCTTCTAGTTCTACTTCTTGTTCTTGTTCTTCTTCTTGTTCTACTTGTTCTTCTAGTTCTACTTCTTGTTCTTGTTCTTCTTCGTGTTCTACTTCTTGTTCTTCTTCTTGTTCTTCTAGTTCTACTTCTTGTTCTTGTTCTTGTTCTTCTACTTCTACTTCTTGTTCTTCTAGTTCTACTTCTTGTTCTTGTTCTTCTTCTTGTTCTTCTTCTTGTTCTTCTTCTTGTTCTTCTACTTCTACTTCTTGTTCTTCTAGTTCTACTTCTTGTTCTTGTTCTTCTTCTTGTTCTTCTTCTTGTTCTTGTTCTTCTTCTTGTTCTACTTCTTGTTCTTCTAGTTCTACTTCTTGTTCTTGTTCTTGTTCTTCTACTTCTACTTCTTGTTCTTCTAGTTCTACTTCTTGTTCTTGTTCTTCTTCTTGTTCTACTTCTTGTTCTTCTTCTTCTTCTTGTTCTACTTCTTGTTCTTCTTCTTGTTCTTCTAGTTCTACTTCTTGTTCTTGTTCTTGTTGTTGTTGTTGTTCTTCTTCATTCTTGTTCCTGTTCTTCATTCTTCCTTCCTTCTTCTTCACAAAAGTCTCAAGCTTTTAAAACAAGCCTATTTTATTCCTGTCATACCATCTAACCCTTGATGTGACCCTAACCTTTAGCCCTGTCTTACAGGAAATATCTCCACTTTTAGTGGACCAGTGCCACCAGTTGTTCTATTTGAATAAGTAGATGTACCTTTAGTCGTTAACCTTTCCCTTGAGACAGACAGATCCTATTTGCAATCACCATCAGTTGTTGTTCGTAGACTGATAATATACCTTAAGCATTCAGCCTAACTGACTTTTTTCGGAAGGACAATGAATGGGCAATCTTTCAGCTTGTGTTAATCATACTAACGATTTGTGCTATTGATGCTCATTAGAGGAAGTTCCTAATGATCATGAATGTCCATTTTAGGTAAAGTTCTATTTATCTGGTTCTCAATCCCTGTTAACCTTCACTACTGACTGAACCGCCTGCCTGCTTCTCTCCTTGTTTGAGTCCCAAGTGGCACCCTATTCGGTATATAGTGGACTACTTTTGACCGGGGCACATAGAGCTCTGGTCAAAAGTAGGGCTCTATATAGGGACTAGGATGCCAATTGAGACGCACATCATCACTCATCATGCGGCTAGAGATAAAAGACAAACTAATTAAAAACTTTCACCTTGATTCATATCTGAGACACTTTCCACTTTTCAACTTATCTAGCCCGTTTCCCGTGTACACTGAGAACACTGTGGCTGATCCATCAAAAGCAGAACAGCAGGAGACATATGGGCTGTTATTTTGGGAAGGAAAGGGAACCCTAGTTCCAATATTCATATTATCAAACCACTTAGAAAGCATGCCCTGTCGCATTTCTACACTAAGAATACATTGGTTCATTCTAAGTAGTATACTATTGTATGAACCTACCAATTTAGTCAGGACTCAACACTATAGTGGCTGGAAAAGGATTGTGACTATCTGGCTTCACAAGTCAGAAAAACGAAGCAAAGATGTCATAGAGACAAAGTCAAGGTTGCTCCATTTGGAGCGGTTTCAGGGTGTGTGTGTGTGTGTGTGTGTGGGGGGAGGGGGTGTAAGGTCCCTAGAGAGTTGGTGTAGTCACCCTGTAATGGTCTGGCCTTGTGAATAAGAGACCAAGGGGAGGACGGACAGTTGTGTCCAACCATCTCCTACGGCCCTTTAAGAATGTGGCCTGTCGCCTGGCGGCAGACCGTTTGGAATGTGCACCTGGGAAATTCTCCTCCACCTGTTGTCCAACGTTTGCGTGTGTGTGTGTGTGTGTGTGTGTGTGTGTGTGTGTGTGTGTGTGTGTGTGTGTGTGTGTGTGTGTGTGTGTGTGTGTGTGTGTGTGGAATGCCATGCCAAACACAGACAGGGTCGGGGAAGGGTGTGTGTGCGTGTGTGTGTTGACTCAACCTCTGTCATCCATGCCACACTCTGTGTCACTCAGCCAACTGCTGGGAATGCCTGTCTGATGGCGAAACTGATTTCCCCATGAGTTCTCTATGGCTACAGTACTATATGGTTAAAAGATGCCGCCTTCTTTAATCTTCTTTCTCTCAGCTGTTCAGGTCTAGTAAAAGAGATCCTAGTAAAAATAGGTCTTTGTCAAACTCTCTGAGCTCCAGAGGTGTTGAGCTGTCTACGATATAAATGTTATCTATTCAAATATAATACATTATTATATTTATTTTGTCTTAGCCACCCTGTATAGTAACATTTATTGGTATAATAAGGTGTGTTATATGCTATACAATGTGTTACCGTAGGCTTTACAGTGTATCCACAACCAGGTTTGAGTCAAACAAGGGATATGGGATCTTAGGGATGATGGACCCACTCTGCACTAACAGAACAACATGCTCTCTGTAGTTTGACAGCTTTGAAGCCAAGCGTACGATTGTTCAGAGAGAGAACCCATTGGGTTTTAGTTTTTTTCTGTAAACTACATTATTGTTACATTGTTTGGCATTAGCTCCTCGTCAGGCTCTGTTCCAGTCTCAGAGTTTGAGGAGCTCCTCGTCATCCTCTGTTCCAGTCTCAGAGTTTGAGGAGCTCCTCGTCAGGCTCTGTTCCAGTCTCAGAGTTTGAGGAGCTCCTCGTCAGGCTCTGTTCCAGTCTCAGAGTTTGAGGAGCTCCTCGTCAGGCTCTGTTCCAGTCCCAGAGTTTGAGGAGCTCCTCGTCCGGCTCTGTTCCAGTCTCAGAGTTTGAGGAGCTCCTCGTCAGGCTCTGTTCCAGATGGCACACTATCCCCTTAATAGTCTACTACTTTTGACCAGGGCCCTTAGGGAATATGGTGCCATTCGCACTCTTGGTTTTCTGTGTGTTTTGCATGTACATTAAGTGGATTGTGGACACTAAGAGAGCAAGTAGAGGACTTGTAGCTGGGGAGTACACCGGTATCTTTCTGAAGCTCTTCTCCTCACTAATAAGCAGCAGGTCCCCTAAATAATGAATAATATAAGCATCTTGACTTGGGATTGAATTGAACGTGTGCGTATACAATACTGTGTGTGTGTGTGTGTGTGTGTGCGTGCGTGCGTGCGTGCGTGCGTGCGTGCGTGCGTGCGTGTAGATTGTGCAAGAATACTGTACATGTGTGAGAACTGTGATTCCACTTGAATCATATTTCAGCATTATATTGCTGTGTTAATATTTCCCTCAATGCATGTTACAGAAAGAAGAAAGGTTTTGTTTTGTTAATATTCTAACAATATTCTAAATATCATTGTGACCTCCTGTGAGCCAGTAGAATCATTGTGGTTATTGAACAGCCTAGGAACCTCTTAACTGAATGAGTTCTCTTTGATGTTAAATTAAGTGCATTTTGTCTCCTTTTTTACTGAATTTACTTCAGTATTGATATCTATGTACTCTTATAATAGAGTATTAATATCTATGTACTCTTATAATAGAGTATTAATATCTATGTACTCTTATAATAGAGTATTGATATATATGTACTCTTATAATAGAGTATTAATATCTATGTACTCGTATAATAGAGTATTAATATCTAGGTACTCTTATAATAGAGTATTAATATCTAGGTACTCTTATAATAGAGTATTAATATATATGTACTTGTATAATAGAGTATTAATATCTATGTACTCTTATAATAGAGTATTAATATCTATGTACTCGTATAATAGAGTAGTAATATCTATGTACTCTTATAATAGAGTATTGATATATATGTACTCTTATAATAGAGTTTTAATATCTATGTACTCGTATAATAGAGTATTGATATAGATGTGTACTCTCATAATAGTATATTGATATATATTTGTACTTTTATAATAGGATCAAATAATTGTTTTATTGTATTCAGGTGGTATTTCCCCAATTAAACACTGGTATATTGGGTCAAAGCATTTAGAGTCAATATAACACAATTGCTGGTTGATTTATTGTGAGCAGATATTGCATTCCTGTCTTGAATTGCTGCTATCTTGAATAGTTTTTGTCCGGTTCTTGACCTTGTGGTGGAGAGAGCATCTCCAGTCATGATTCACTGGAATGCCCACCACTACCCTCCCCCAGCGGTGACAAGGGGCAAGGTCTGCACCCACGCTGGCCTTGACAAACCTGGCCACTCCACACACACTGGAACAGTGAATAGGTTAACCCCTCTCCCTCTCTGCACCTTTCTTCCACCTTCCCTCTCTAAAACCTAGATATCTTTAGACTTTTGTTCTTGGAGCTACTTTTTCCCCCCTTGGGCTGAAGTGAATATATGTGGTGTATAGAGAGAAGAGATCAGAGAGAAGGAGGAGAGAAGAGAGCAGAGAGGAGAGAAGAGAGCAGAGAGAAGGAGGAGAGAAGAGAGCAGAGAGGAGAGAAGAGAGCAGAGAGAAAGAGGAGAGGAGAGAGCAGAGAGAAATAGGAGAGGAGAGAGCAGAGAGAAAGAGGAGAGGAGAGAGCAGAGAGAAAGAGGAGAGGAGAGAGCAGAGAGAAAGAGGATAGAAGAGAGCAGAGAGAAATAGGAGAGGAGAGGGCAGAGAGAAATAGGAGAGGAGAGAGCAGAGAGAAAGAGGAGAGTAGAGAGAAAGAGGAGAGAAGATGAGAGGAGAGAAGAGAGCAGAGAGAAAGAGGAGAGAAGAGAGAAAGAGGAGAGAAGATGAGAGAGCAGAGAGCGGAGAGGAGAGAAGAGAGCAGAGAGAAAGAGGAGAGAAGAGAGCAGAGAGAAAGAGGAGAGAAGAGAGCAGAGAGAAAGAGGAGAGAAGAGAGCAGAGAGAAAGAGGAGAGGAGAGAGCAGAGAGAAAGAGGAGAGGAGAGAGCAGAGAGGAAGAGGAGAGAGCAGAGAGAAAGAGGAGAGGAGAGAGCAGAGAGAAAGATGAGAGGAGAGGGCAGAGAGAAAGAGGAGAGGATAGGGCAGAGAGAAAGAGGAGAGGAGAGGGCAGAGAGAAAGATGAGAGGAGAGAGCAGAGAGAAATAGGAGAGGAGAGAGCAGAGAGAAAGAGGAGAGAAGAGAGCAGAGAGAAAGAGGAGAGGAGAGCAGAGAGAAAGAGGAGAGGAGAGCAGAGAGAAAGAGGAGAGGAGAGAGCAGAGAGAAATAGGAGAGGAGAGAGCAGAGAGAAATAGGAGAGAAGAGCGCAGAGAGAAAGAGGAGAGGAGAGGGCAGAGAGAAATAGAAGAGGAGAGAGCAGAGAGAAAGAGGAGAGGAGAGAGCAGAGAGAAAGAGGAGAGGAGAGAGCAGAGAGAAAGAGGAGAGGAGAGAGCAGAGAGAAAGAGGAGAGGAGAGAGCAGAGAGAAAGAGGAGAGGAGAGAGCAGAGAGAAAGAGGAGAGGAGAGAGCAGAGAGAAAGAGGAGAGAAGAGAGCAGAGAGAAAGAGGAGAGGAGAGAGCAGAGAGAAAGAGGAGAGGAGAGAGCAGAGAGAAAGAGGAGAGGAGAGAGCAGAGAGAAAGAGGATAGAAGAGAGCAGAGAGAAATAGGAGAGGAGAGGGCAGAGAGAAATAGGAGAGGAGAGAGCAGAGAGAAAGAGGAGAGTAGAGAGAAAGAGGAGAGAAGATGAGAGAGCAGAGAGGAGAGAAGAGAGCAGAGAGAAAGAGGAGAGAAGAGAGAAAGAGGAGAGAAGATGAGAGAGCAGAGAGCGGAGAGGAGAGAAGAGAGCAGAGAGAAAGAGGAGAGAAGAGAGCAGAGAGAAAGAGGAGAGAAGAGAGCAGAGAGAAAGAGGAGAGGAGAGAGCAGAGAGAAAGAGGAGAGGAGAGAGCAGAGAGGAAGAGGAGAGAGCAGAGAGAAAGAGGAGAGGAGAGAGCAGAGAGAAAGATGAGAGGAGAGGGCAGAGAGAAAGAGGAGAGGATAGGGCAGAGAGAAAGAGGAGAGGAGAGGGCAGAGAGAAAGATGAGAGGAGAGAGCAGAGAGAAATAGGAGAGGAGAGAGCAGAGAGAAAGAGGAGAGAAGAGAGCAGAGAGAAAGAGGAGAGGAGAGGAGAGGAGAGAGCAGAGAGAAATAGGAGAGGAGAGAGCAGAGAGAAATAGGAGAGAAGAGGGCAGAGAGAAATAGAAGAGGAGAGAGCAGAGAGAAAGAGGAGAGAAGAGCGCAGAGAGAAAGAGGAGAGGAGAGGGCAGAGAGAAAGAGAAGAGGAGAGAGCAGAGAGAAAGAGGAGAGGAGAGAGCAGAGAGAAAGAGGAGAGGAGAGAGCAGAGAGAAAGAGGAGAGGAGAGAGCAGAGAGAAAGAGGAGAGGAGAGAGCAGAGAGAAAGAGGAGAGGAGAGAGCAGAGAGAAAGAGGAGAGAAGAGAGCAGAGAGAAAGAGGAGAGGAGAGAGCAGAGAGAAAGAGGAGAGGAGAGAGCAGAGAGAAAGAGGAGAGAAGAGAGCAGAGAGAAAGAGGAGAGGAGAGAGCAGAGAGAAAGAGGAGAGAAGAGAGCAGAGAGAAAGAGGAGAGGAGAGAGCAGAGAGAAATAGGAGAGGAGAGAGCAGAGAGAAATAGGAGAGAAGAGCACAGAGAGAAAGAGGAGAGGAGAGGGCAGAGAGAAATAGAAGAGGAGAGAGCAGAGAGAAAGAGGAGAGGAGAGAGCAGAGAGAAAGAGGAGAGGAGAGAGCAGAGAGAAAGAGGAGAGAAGAGAGCAGAGAGAAAGAGGAGAGGAGAGGGCAGAGAGAAAGAGGAGAGGAGAGGGCAGAGAGAAAGAGGAGAGGAGAGAGCAGAGAGAAATAGGAGAGGAGAGAGCAGAGAGAAAGAGGAGAGTAGAGAAAGAGGAGAGAAGATGAGAGAGCAGAGAGGAGAGAAGAGAGCAGAGAGAAAGAGGAGAGAAGAGAGAAAGAGGAGAGAAGATGAGAGAGCAGAGAGGAGAGAAGAGAGCAGAGAGAAAGAGGAGAGAAGAGAGCAGAGGTAAAGAGGAGAGGAGAGAGCAGAGAGAAAGAGGATAGAAGAGAGCAGAGAGAAAGAGGATAGAAGAGAGCAGAGAGAAATAGGAGAGGAGAGGGCAGAGAGAAATAGGAGAGGAGAGAGCAGAGAGAAAGAGGAGAGTAGAGAGAAAGAGGAGAGAAGATGAGAGCGCAGAGAGGAGAGAAGAGAGCAGAGAGAAAGAGGAGAGAAGAGAGAAAGAGGAGAGAAGATGAGAGAGCAGAGAGCGGAGAGGAGAGAAGAGAGCAGAGAGAAAGAGGAGAGAAGAGAGCAGAGAGAAAGAGGAGAGAAGAGAGCAGAGAGAAAGAGGAGAGGAGAGAGCAGAGAGAAAGAGGAGAGGAGAGAGCAGAGAGGAAGAGGAGAGAGCAGAGAGAAAGAGGAGAGGAGAGAGCAGAGAGAAAGATGAGAGGAGAGGGCAGAGAGAAAGAGGAGAGGATAGGGCAGAGAGAAAGAGGAGAGGAGAGGGCAGAGAGAAAGATGAGAGGAGAGAGCAGAGAGAAATAGGAGAGGAGAGAGCAGAGAGAAAGAGGAGAGGAGAGAGCAGAGAGAAAGAGGAGAGGAGAGCAGAGAGAAAGAGGAGAGAAGAGAGCAGAGAGAAAGAGGAGAGGAGAGAGCAGAGAGAAATAGGAGAGAAGAGCGCAGAGAGAAAGAGGAGAGGAGAGGGCAGAGAGAAATAGAAGAGGAGAGAGCAGAGAGAAAGAGGAGAGGAGAGAGCAGAGAGAAAGAGGAGAGGAGAGAGCAGAGAGAAAGAGGAGAGAAGAGAGCAGAGAGAAAGAGGAGAGGAGAGAGCAGAGAGAAAGAGGAGAGGAGAGAGCAGAGAGAAAGAGGAGAGAAGAGAGCAGAGAGAAAGAGGAGAGGAGAGAGCAGAGAGAAAGAGGAGAGAAGAGAGCAGAGAGAAAGAGGAGAGGAGAGTGCAGAGAGAAATAGGAGAGGAGAGAGCAGAGAGAAATAGGAGAGAAGAGCACAGAGAGAAAGAGGAGAGGAGAGGGCAGAGAGAAATAGAAGAGGAGAGAGCAGAGAGAAAGAGGAGAGGAGAGAGCAGAGAGACAGAGGAGAGGAGAGAGCAGAGAGAAAGAGGAGAGAAGAGAGCAGAGAGAAAGAGGAGAGGAGAGGGCAGAGAGAAAGAGGAGAGGAGAGGGCAGAGAGAAAGAGGAGAGGAGAGAGCAGAGAGAAATAGGAGAGGAGAGAGCAGAGAGAAAGAGGAGAGTAGAGAAAGAGGAGAGAAGATGAGAGAGCAGAGAGGAGAGAAGAGAGCAGAGAGAAAGAGGAGAGAAGAGAGAAAGAGGAGAGAAGATGAGAGAGCAGAGAGGAGAGAAGAGAGCAGAGAGAAAGAGGAGAGAAGAGAGCAGAGAGAAAGAGGAGAGGAGAGGAGAGAGCAGAGAGAAAGAGGAGAGGAGAGAGCAGAGGTAAAGAGGAGAGGCGAGAGCAGAGAGAAAGAGGAGAGGAGAGAGCAGAGAGAAAGAGGAGAGGAGAGGGCAGAGAGAAAGAGGAGAGGAGAGGGCAGAGAGAAAGAGGAGAGGAGAGAGCAGAGAGAAAGAGGAGAGAGCAGAGAGAAGAGAGCAGAGAGAAAGAGGAGAGCAGAGAGAAAGTGGAGAGGAGAGGAGAGAGCAGAGAGAAAGAGAAGAGGAGAGAGCAGAGAGAAAGAGGAGAGAGCAGAGAGAAATGGGAGAGGAGAGAGCAGAGAGAAAGAGGAGAGTAGAGAGAAAGAGGAGAGAAGATGAGAGAGCAGAGAGGAGAGAGAAGAGAGAAAGAGGAGAGAAGATGAGAGAGCAGAGAGGAGAGAAGAGAGCAGAGAGAAAGAGGAGAGAAGAGAGCAGAGAGAAAGAGGAGAGAGCAGAGAGAAAGAGGAGAGGAGAGGGCAGAGAGAAAGAGGAGAGGAGAGAGCAGAGAGAAAGAGGAGAGAGCAGAGAGAAGAGAGCAGAGAGAAAGAGGAGAGAAGAGAGAAAGAGGAGAGAACATGAGAGAGCAGAGAGCAGAGAGGAGAGAAGAGAGCAGAGAGAAAGAGGAGAGAAGAGAGCAGAGAGAAAGTGGAGAGGAGAGGAGAGAGCAGAGAGAAAGAGGAGAGGAGAGAGCAGAGAGAAAGAGGAGAGAGCAGAGAGAAATGGGAGAGGAGAGAGCAGAGAGAAAGAGGAGAGTAGAGAGAAAGAGGAGAGAAAATGAGAGAGCAGAGAGGAGAGAAGAGAGCAGAGAGAAGAGAGAAAGAGGAGAGAAGATGAGAGAGCAGAGAGGAGAGAAGAGAGCAGAGAGAAAGAGGAGAGAAGAGAGCAGAGAGAAAGAGGAGAGAGCAGAGAGAAAGAGGAGAGGAGAGAGCAGAGAGGAAGAGGAGAGGAGAGAGCAGAGAGAAAGAGGAGAGGAGATAGCAGAGAGAAAGAGGAGAGGAGAGAGCAGAGATAAAGAGGAGAGGAGAGAGCAGAGAGAAAGAGGAGAGGAGAGGGCAGAGAGAAAGAGGAGAGGGCAGAGAGAAAGAGGAGAGGAGAGAAAGAGGAGAGAAGAGGAGAGAGCAGTGAGGAGAAGAAAGGGAGATGAGACAGGATGTGTATAAGTGAATGGGTGATTCGGTTGGGGAATGGGAAACGTCCTCCACCTGTTGTCCAACGTTTGCGTGTGTGTGTGTGTGTGTGTGTGTGTGTGTGTGTGTGTGTGTGTGTGTGTGTGTGTGTGTGTGTGTGTGTGTGTGTGTGTGTGTGTGTGTGTGTGTGTGTGTGTGTGTGTGTGTGTGTGTGTGTGTGTGTGTGTGTGTGTGTGTGTGTGTGTGTGTGTGTGTGTGTGTGTGTGTTGTTTAAGTTCTATAGCTACTGTATAGTCTATGGACTGCAGTTGTGTTAATGCTCTTTGGTCCTGGCCCGGCTGGTCGGTGTATTTATGTGTGTTTTCGACTTTGTGCCTCTCAGCATTTCTCTGGTCACACCTCACTGGGCCTGCAAAGAGACTCAACCTCTCTCTACTCTGCCTCTCTCTCTCTCTCTCTCTCTCTCTCTCTCTCTCTCTCTCTCTCTCTCTCTCTCTCTCTCTCTCTCTCTCACTATGGGACACCCCCTCAATCTCTCTATCTATCTCTCTCTTCATTCACCCACTTCATTGTTTCTCCCTATCGCTCCATCTCGCTCTCTCTTTCTCTCTCTCTCTCTCTCTGCTCCCTCTCTCTCTCCTCTCTCTCTCTCCTCTCTCTTTCTCCTCTCCCACCCTGATAGGTGCAGAGGCTTGTGTGTTCAGTCGTTTTATCTTGTTCTTATCTGTGTAATATGACACCACCTCTTATTACTATACAACACAGCTGCACCTGGTGGAACTCTTGTTAAGCTTAGGAGGCATCAGTTCATTTGTCAGCTCCACAGAAGGCAGAGTAATTGTGTACAATTCATTGGTGGAAGTCATTTGTATTCCCTTGTGGGAGTCACAGTAAAACCAAGTATAGAACAAGAATGCCCTACAGTAATAGTTCTATTTCATTAAGTATTGTGTGTGTGTGTGTTAGATTAGTTATTTACCTAGTGAGTGTGTGTCAAACCAGGCAGGCGCAGGAGCAGGTGTTTGATTATAGCTCCTCATAACTCCAGTAGCATGCTCTAGTAAATCAATGACTGCTGATATACTGACCAGGGCAAATTACTAATGCTAGCTGCCTAAAATGTTATTCTCCTTCCAGATTTACTGGACCCTCAACCATAAACCTCTCACCCTCCTCTCCAGACCTGGGTGCATGTACAATTTAAAATCAATTACAAATCTTTAGCTGGCTTGATTGAGCTTACCTGGCTTAAAGGACCAATAGAAAAGTCCTGAAACCCTGCCCATCTGGCACTGCAGGCAGGTTAAAGCAAATGCTCAATGTATTTGAAATATTTCAAATAGTACTTGAACCCAGGTCTGCTCCTCTATACCTTGTCACCTAGAGGAAAGAGGTGTATGTGTGAGGTGTATGCAGCATGCTTTCTCCAAGGTCCTTATGCACATTAGCAACATGCTCTCACATACAAAGCACTTCTCTTACAGAAACCCAATGTCTCAAGACGGATTTGTGGTGGCGGTGAGCGAACACGCCCAGATTTAGACACAGTGGCTGTCGGATCATTGGGGAGGGGAGGGTCAGACATACAAAAGCAGAGGAGGGGAGAAAGAGAGGAGAGAGAAGGGAGGAGAAAAGATAGAAGAGAAGAGAAAGAGAGAGAGAGGGCAATTGGAAAGATGAGAGTGGTTATAGAAAAGCATCAGACAGGAGAGAAGAGGACAGGGGAGGAAGGGAGAAGAACAGGGAAGAGAAGCGCAGATGATGCGAGGATAGAAGGGGAGAGAGGGGGATTGATGAGGAGATGAGGGGAGCCTGAGGATACAGCAGCATGCTGGGAGTCACTGCTCATTACTCTCCATTAGGCCTCTGCTACGTGCTGCGGCGGTACGTCACACACACACACACACACACACGGTAGGACACACACACCGCATGATACGACACACGGTGTCGGTGGGCAGTCGGTGTCTCCCCAGAGGCCTGCAGCAGCAGGCTCTGTCTGTTCTGGCATCAGCCAGGGTGGACAGAGAGAGAGGGTGTCGAGGCCCATGCCAGGCTATATTCCATATACTGCCAGCTTGTCAACCCTAGTCATCATTTCATACTTGACTGCCTGAGGAGCTTCTAATGGGGGTCACATTGAAGCCAGGAACCTCCAGCGGGGTCTCTCTCTCACTCTCCCTTTCTGTCCGCTCCTCTCTTTCTATGTCTGTCTCTCTCTGTCTCTGTCTCGCTCCCCTTCATCTCTCCCCATGCCTCGTGCCCCCTTTCCTGCCCCTCTTTATGATGATGAGACCCCCTCCTTGGCCTGCCACTGTCCTCCTCCTCCTGTTTTCGCTGTGACATTAATAGTGTTTTACCTCTGATATAGTATGGAACAGGACCTTCTCCCCTCCCCATCTATCTAGTTTACAAGACATCTCAGGCTGGGCTGGGCTGCAAGGCTGAGCTTCAATTAATGGGAAGATGAGAGGAGGGGTCTCATATCAAAGCTTTAAACAGCATTGAAGTTTCTTATCAAAGGCCAGTGTTTCCCTTTCAAATGTTGAATTACTGCACTAATGAAGAGGGCTCTGCCCCTGTATGTATGTATGTGTGTGTGTGTGTGTGTGTGTGTGTGTGTGTGTGTGTGTGTGTGTGTGTGTGTGTGTGTGTGTGTGTGTGTGTGTGTGTGTGTGTGTGTGTGTGTGTGTGTGTGTGTGTGTGTGTGTTTGCAGTACCAGTCAAAAGTTTGGACACCTACTCATTCAAGGGTTTTTCTTTATTTTTACTGTTTTCTAATAGTGTAGACATCAACACTATGAAATAACACATACAAAATGGTGCCGGAAGAAATGGCAGCAGTTTTACAGGCGCCTTAACAATTGTGCTATTATGTTTGTTTTGTACATAATGTTTCTGCCACCGTATCTTATGGCAAAAAAGAGCTTCTGGATATCAGGACAGCGGTGACTCACCTCAGATTAGACTAAGAGCTTCTGGATATCAGGACAGCGGTGACTCACCTCGGATTAGACTAAGAGTTTATGGATATCAGGACAGCGGTGACTCACCTCAGATTAGACTAAGAGCTTCTGGATATCAGGACAGCGGTGACTCACCTCGGATTAGACTAAGAGCTTCTGGATATCAGGACAGCGGTGACTCACCTCAGATTAGACAAAGAGCTTCTGGATATCAGGACAGCGGTGACTCACCTCGGATTAGACTAAGAGCTTCTGGATATCAGGACAGCGGTGACTCACCTCAGATTAGACAAAGAGCTTCTGGATATCAGGACAGCGGTGACTCACCTCGGATTAGACTAAGAGCTTCTGGATATCAGGACAGCGGTGACTCACCTCGGATTAGACTAAGAGCTTCTGGATATCAGGACAGCGATGACTCACCTCGGATTAGACTAAGAGCTTCTGGATATCAGGACAGCGGTGACTCACCTCGGATTAGACAAAGAGCTTCTGGATATCAGGACAGCGGTGACTCACCTCGGATTAGACAAAGAGCTTCTGGATATCAGGACAGCGGTGACTCACCTCGGATTAGACAAAGAGCTTCTGGATATCAGGACAGCGGTGACTCACCTCAGATTAGACAAAGAGCTTCTGGATATCAGGACAGCGGTGACTCACCTCGGATTAGACTAAGAGCTTCTGGATATCAGGACAGCGGTGACTCACCTCAGATTAGACAAAGAGCTTCTGGATATCAGGACAGCGGTGACTCACCTCGGATTAGACAAAGAGCTTCTGGATATCAGGACAGCGGTGACTCACCTCGGATTAGACAAAGAGCTTCTGGATATCAGGACAGCGGTGACTCACCTCGGATTAGACAAAGAGCTTCTGGATATCAGGACAGCGGTGACTCACCTCGGATTAGACAAAGAGCTTCTGGATATCAGGACAGCGGTGACTCACCTCGGATTAGACAAAGATCTTCTGGATATCAGGACAGAGGTGACTCACCTCGGATTAGACAAAGAGCTTCTGGATATCAGGACAGCGGTGACTCACCTCGGATTAGACTAAGAGCTTCTGGATATCAGGACAGCGGTGACTCACCTCAGATTAGACAAAGAGCTTCTGGATATCAGGACAGCGGTGACTCACCTCGGATTAGACTAAGAGCTTCTGGATATCAGGACAGCGGTGACTCACCTCGGATTAGACAAAGAGCTTCTGGATATCAGGACAGCGGTGACTCACCTCGGATTAGACAAAGAGCTTCTGAATATCAGGACAGCGGTGACTCACCTCAGATTAGACAGAGATTTTTTCTTCAACAAGCAGGACGCACGGGATGTACTGCTAACACCCGACAAGACCAACATCCCCGTAATTGGCAAGAGAAAGAGGGTACAGAGGACACAGTGGGGTGCTTCGTAAGGATCCGCAGAAGGCGAGTGGGAAAGCTGTCGTTACCATCAATATTACTCGCCAACTTACAATCATTGGACAATAAATTAGACGAGGTTCGATTACGAATATCCAACCAACGGACATCAAAAACTGTAACATCTTATGTTTGACGGATTCGTGGCTGAATGATGACAAGGATATTCAGTTAGCAGGATATACGTTGCACCGGCTAGATAGAACAGCACAATCCGGGAAGACGATGGGGGGCGGTCTGTTCATATTGGTGAACAACAGCTGCTGCACGAAATAAGAAAGTCTCTAGACTTTTCTCGCCTGAAGTAGAGTATCTTATAATAATCTGTAGACCACCCTATTTGCCAAGAGAGTTTTCATCTATACTTTTCGTGGCTGTTTATTTACCACCACAGACAGATGCTGGCACTTAGACCGCACTCAGTCAGCTGTATAAGGAAATAAGCAAACAGGAAACCGATCACCCAGAGGCAGCGCTCCTAGTGGCCGGAGATTTTAATGCAGGGAAACTTAAATCAGTTTTACCTAATCTCTATCAACATGTTAAATGCGCAACCAGAGGGGAAAACATTCTAGATCACCTGTACTCCACACACAGAGACGCGTACAAAGCTCTCCCTCGCCCTCCATTTGGTAAATCTGACCACAATTCTATCCTCCGGAATCCTGCTTACAAGAAAGATTAAAGCAGAAAGCACAAGTGATTCGGTCTATAAAAAAAGTGGTAAGATGAAGCAGATGCTAAACTACAGGACTGTTTTGCTATCACAGACTAAAACATGTTACAGGATTATTCCGATTGCATTGAGGAATACACCACATCAGTCACTGGCTTTATCAATAATTGCATCGAGGATGTTGTCCCCACAGTGACTATACGTACATACCCCAACCAGAAGCCATGGATTACAGGCAACATTTGCATTGAGCTCAAGGGTAGAGCTGCCGCTTTCAAGGTGCGGGACTCTAACCCGGAAACTGATAAGAAATCCTGCTACGCCCTCCGACGAACCATCAAACAGGCAAAGCGCCAATACAGGGCTAAGATTGAATTGTACTACACCGGCTCTGATGCTCATATTATGTGGCAGGGCTTGCAAATTATTACAGACTACAAAGGGAAGCACAGCCGCGAGCTGCCCAGTGACACAAGCCTACCAGATGAGCTAAATCACTTCTATGCTTGCTTCGAGCTAAGCAACACTGAGGCATGCATGAGAGCATCAGCTGGTCTTGACAACTGTGTGATCACGCTCTCCATAACGAATGTGACTAAGACCTTTAAACAGCTCAAAATTCACAAGGCCGCAGGGCCAGATGGATTACCAGGACGTGTGCTCCGGGCATGTGCTGACCAACTGGCAGGTGTCTTCACTGACATTTTACACATGTCCTTGATTGAGTCTGTAATACCAACATGTTTCAGGCAGACCACCATAGTCCCTTTGCCCAAGAACACTAAGGCAACGTGCCTCAGTAACTGCAGGCCCATAGCACTCACGTCCGTAGCCATGAAGTGCTTTGAAAGGCTGGTAATGGCTCACATCAAAACCCTAGACCCA
>NC_060181.1:70950439-70997939 GCF_021184085.1 Oncorhynchus gorbuscha
CTCCCCACCCCCCCAGGACAAGGCCTGTTAACTCTGCTCCACACTGAGCCAATGAGAAAGGCTTCATGGCCCATACATTGAAAGGATGAGATCATGAGAGAGAGGGAAAATGGCCGACCGGCACAATTTTCTACCAGGCTGTCCCTCACCGCAGCCTCCACACACACTCTTATGGCTTACAATGTGACATATTAAGCATATTGAAACCACGCACACACATGTATGCAGGTAGGAACACACACACATGCGCACGCACACCCCAGTATCCCACATAGCTGTGTTGTGGAACATCACTAACCCAGCCATTATAATAGCTGCTGGTGTATCAGGCCACAATTATCAAAGCTCTACGCCGGCTTATTCACTCTTTAATTGCCTCATTTAATTTGAACAATGTCAACCTGCTTCATTTGAAAGCGATTAACTCCCAAGGACGTGTGTTACACAGTGTGTTACATGCACCATAGACAAGCCTCCTGTGTGTGTGTGTGTGTGTGTGTGTGTGTGTGTGTGTGTGTGTGTGTGTGTGTGTGTGTGTGTGTGTGTGTGTGTGTGTGTGTGTGTGTGTGTGTGTGTGTGTGTGTGTGTGTGTGTGTGTGTGTGTGTGTGTGTGTGTGTGTGTGTGTGTGTGTGTGTGTGCATGACAGTCCTTTGACAGTCCTTTCTGGAAACCCGTCTGCTCACAGTGACATGAGCGTGAGGCTTGAGTGAAATTGTACTACCCTACCCCTATCTCAGTAGGACCAAGCACGAGTCAAATGAATATGTCTTACCCCTTGCATTGTCCAATAAGACCAATGAGGGGAACTACAAGGTAGAAACCGATCTGCTCAAAGTGAGATGAGTGTGAGACACGGTGAGTAAAACAGCCAGACACGTTGTTAGTGATACAAACAATGACATGTGAACTACTTGTGTGTGAAGACGGTTGTCATAGCACTTTACTCCTATACTGTACACACAGCTTGCCTTTATCATGTACTGTTTAACCTAGATACTTCGCTGTGGTAGAGACAATCCCAAACTCTCTCTTTGGCTCTGACCTCTGGTTGTGAGTCTCATTGCTGAGTCCTCAGTGCTGATCCAGGATCACCCCCCCCTCTTGTTCATTCTGATCAGCACTCCTACTTTGAGAGGCTTTGTGAATACAGGGCCTGCTGTGTCCCATTGCTGAGTCTGGTGGTGATTCCTGTCTCATTAAGATTGATGAGGAGAGTCATGGTTGGGTTAGCTGTTAGCTGTCACCAGCCCGCTGCCAAACATGCGCATGCATACAAGTATACACACACACACACGTACACTGAGCCCAACACTCTGACTGCCATGTAATTATTTCATAAATGTCTAACGAACAATCTAATTTATGCATTTATTCATCAAGTTATTTATGGTGGAGATTGAAACGTTTTATACCTGGCATTTGGGTGCCTGGGGCGTGAAGGCTCTGTGTGGTGTGGTGTGGTGTGGGAGAGGTACTGTTTTAGTTTCACCTTGTGAAGTGTAAAGGAGAAGCGTGGATGGGGTGAGGAGTATGATGGAGAGGAAAGCAACTTCTGTGTTCCCTGAGTTTGTGGCATATTTGATCAAATATACGATGGAGCGTTATGGCTGTACAGTCTGTACAATATTTTTGTCAGATGGAATACTGAAGTAGAATTACAAGCATTTCATAAGTGTCAACGGCTTTTATTGACAATTACATGAAGTTGATGCAAAGAGTCAATATTTGCAGTGTTGCCCCTTCTTTTTCAAGACCTCTGCAATCCGCCCTGGCATGCTGTCAATTACCTTCTGGGCCACATCCTGACTGATGGCATGCTGTCAATTACCTTCTGGGCCACATCCTGACTGATGGCATGCTGTCAATTACCTTCTGGGCCACATCCTGACTGATGGCATGCTGTCAATTATCTTCTGGGCCACATCCTGACTGATGGCATGCTGTCAATTATCTTCTGGGCCACATCCTGACTGATGGCATGCTGTCAATTATCTTCTGGGCCACATCCTGACTGATGGCATGCTGTCAATTATCTTCTGGGCCACATCCTGACTGATGGCATGCTGTCAATTCACTTCTGGGCCACATCCTGACTGATGGCATGCTGTCAATTCACTTCTGGGCCACATCCTGACTGATGGCATGCTGTCAATTCACTTCTGGGCCACATCCTCACTGATGGCATGCTGTCAATTATCTTCTGGGCCACATCCTGACTGATGGCAGCCCATTCTTGCATAATCAATGCTTGGAGTTTGACAGAATTTATACGTTTTTGTTTGTCCACCCGCCTCTTGAGGATTGACCACAACTTCTCAATGGGATTAAGGTCTGGGGAGTTGACTGGCCATGAACCCAAAATATAGATGTTTTGTTCCCCGAGCCACTTAGTTATCACGTTTGCCTTATGGCAAGATGCTCCATCATGCTGGAAAAGGCATTGTTCGTCACCAAAATGTTCCTGGATGGTTGGGAGAAGTTGCTCTTGGAGGATGTGTTGGTACCATTCTTTATTCATGGCTGTGTTCTTAGGCAAAATTGTGAGTGAGCCCATTCCCTTGGCCGAGAAGCAGCCCCACACATGAATGGTCTCAGGATGCTTTACTGTTGGCATGACATAGGAGTGATGGTAGCGCTCACCTTGTCTTCTCCGGACAAGCTTTTTTCCGGATGCCCCAAACAATCGGAAAGGGGATTCATCAGAGAAAATTACTTTACCCCAGTCCTCAGCAGTCCAATCCCTGTACCTTTTGCAAAATATCAGTCTATCCCTGATGTTTTTCCTGGAGAGAAGTGGCTTCTTTGCTGCCCTTCTTGACACCAGGCCATCCTCCAAAAGTCTTTACCTCACTGTGCGTGCAGATGCACTCACACCTGCCTACTGCCAATCCTGAGCAAGATATGTAGTGGTGGTGCCCCTATCCCACAGCTGAATCAATCTTACTGGCGGCAATATCCTCCAATATGCTTGTGAAGCCCTTTTTGTGCAAAGCAATGATGACGGCATTTGTTTCCTTGCAGTTAACCATGGTTGACAGAGGAAGAACAATGATTCCAAGCACCACCCTCCTTTTGAAGCTTCCAGTCTGTTATTCGAACTCAATCAGCATGACAGAGTGATCTCCAGCCTTGTACTCGTCAACACTCACACCTGTGTTAACGAGAGAATCACTGACATGATGTCAGCTGGTCCTTTTGTGGCAGGGCTGAAATGCAGTGGAAATGTTTTTGGGGGATTCCGTTTTATTTGCATGGCAATGGGGGACTTTGCAATTAATCTGATCACTCTTCATAACATTCTGGAGCATATGCAAATTGCCATCATACAAACTGAGGCAGCAGACTTTGTGAAAATGAATATTTGTGTCATTCTCAAAACTTTTGGCCATGACTGTACAGTGCCTAAATGTACTCTTGACGCTCTTAAAGAGACAGTGTACAATTTCTTTGATGTAATGCATCTCAATAAGACAACACTGTTTTTACAGTATAAAATGTAAAAACCTAATATTCCACAAATATAATGAACACATGTATTTACAGCACAATATGTGTTTCAGAAGTAGCTAGAATTCATACAGGCTGTATCTCAATCGATAACAAAATAAAATTATAAATATGGTGCTCCTAAATGTTATGTTTTGCTCCTAACTTTTTAAAGTTGGGAGCACTAGTTCTACCAATGAGCATTTCTAATGTAGAGCCCTGGCTACTTGCATTCGTTACGGTTGTTCGTTTGACAAGTTCACACAGTATCTTTTTGGCTGTCACTTTATCAGGGTTAAGAGATAAGTCCTGGGTCATGACTGGCTTCTCATTACAGCTTTGGGAGAAACATGATCATTTCGTTTTATTTGCTTGGAAATATACTCGAAAGGACCATTAACAGGGTCAAGAGATAAGAATGACAGTCTCTGTGTGTTTGATCCTCATTGTGAACCATAGAGCTCTGAAGATCCTGATGCCAACGAGTACAATTCACTATCCTGAGTGCCTCTTTCAGCAACCGGCATCATCTGTGTCATTGTTGGAATGCCGTGTTGTGCTGCTGTTTTGTCAGTGAGGTTGCTTCATTATGTTAAAATACCAGGAAAAGCATGACTACAACAGTGAATATATTTCTTTAATCAAAGGTAGTACTAACAAGCAGAGGCTGATAACGCCAGGGCATACTTGAAGATGAAAGGGAGAGGAAAGGCCTTGGGGGCAAGAAGGAGGCCAGGGAACTGACCCCCTCTCACCTGGAAGTGAACTCACCTACTGGGAGGAGAAGAGAGGAGAGGAGAGGAGAGGAGAGGAGAGGAGAGGAGAGGAGAGGAGAGGAGAGGAGAGGAGAGGAGAGGAGAGGAGAGGAGAGGAGAGGAGAGGAGAGGAGAGGAGAGGAGAGGAAAAATAGTAAAAAAGACAGTGTACGCTTTTTTTGATGTAATGCATCTCAATAGGACAACACTGTTTTTACAGTATATAATGTAAAATCCTAATATTCCACAAATATAATGAACACATGTATTTACAGGTATACATACAGGTTTCTAGAGCACAATATGTGTTTCAGAAGTAGCTAGAATTCATACAGGCTGTATATTAATCGATAACAAAATATAATCCGAAAAAAATAAGAATAGAGATGCTCCAGAATCCTGGTTCTAATACCTTGAGTATCTCCTGTCTGACAATTAGAGCTTTGACGGCTACTGTAACACAGGTTGTCACTCCCCAGCCTGGAAACGCTCACATGCACTCACGGATGCACACACACACACACACACACACACACACACACACGCACACACGCACACACGCACACACGCACACACGCACACACGCACACACACACACACACACACACACACACACACACACACACACACACACACACACACACACACACACACACACACACACACACACACACACACACACACACACACACACACACACACACACACACACACACACACTCAGTCTTCCACAAAATGGCTACTAACTCCCAAGCCTGGCTGGCTGATTCAAGGAGATTTTCTTACAAAGAGTGTGTGAGTTACAAATGTCACCCTATTCCCTGTGTAGTGCAGTATGTTTGACCAGAGCCAATACAATTGTGGTCAAAAGAAGTGCACTAAGTAAGGGAACAGGGTGACATTTGGGACATATACTTTCTTTACAAAGTGAGCCAGAACCAGGCTGTGAATTATAGATGAGTAGAGGGGTGAGCAGGGGTCTTCCTGCCAGGAGAGGAAGTGAGGTGAGGAATACTGATATCCCCAGTACCTGGTCTTGTCCTCATTAGTCAACACCATATGGTGAAATCACACTTACCATACTCAACCCTCTGTAGGTGGAGGCAGGCTGGGACTGGCCGGCCATTGTGGGGTTCTCTTCCTGGCCATGGAACTACAGAACCATGGAATCATGGAACCATCATGTTCTATCTAGAAAAGGGATTCCTTTACACCCACTCTTCCTTCTCTTCCTCCCTACTCCTCTCTTTCTCCTCTAAGGGAGAGAGTTGTGTGTTTCATCTATGATCCCCCCCCTCCCTCCATCTCTCTTCTCTCAGTGGGTGAGGATCTAAATTCTCTGCATGGTGTGAATGGTCCTCTGCCCGCCTGCGGCTGTTTGGATAGGAATGATCATTACCACTCTCTGCAGTCTGTCCGTCTACACACATCACATGCATTTCAATGGACACACAGATGGGAGTGTTCCCAGTCCAGTGCCCACCCTCACACATTGATTTCAATGGACCTTCATATGGGAGTTTGCCCAGCCCTGTTCCCACATAGGGGGCCTCTCTTCTGGGTATAAGCCCACCAGGTCTACCCTTGACAGAGGATAAATGATTGGGGTGCTTTAGGGGGTGATCATGACAGTTGACATTCTTAATGGCCTTTCTCCTGCTTCCTTTTGAAGGGAAAATACTCTTCTGAATTGTAAAACCAGTTTTGGTCAGTTGGATAAAGCTTTACTGTCCCAAAGCAAGTGTAAGCTTTGTAAGCTTTGAACTACCCAGTGTGACCACATACAGTACATAACACCACAGGCAAGATGTGTCAATTTCTGTAGACAGAGTATTGCAGTTTGACTACATCACACTTGAGCTGGATATTGGTTCTCTCTTCTTCTCTGTTGTCCCAAATGGCACCCTACTTCCTACATTGTGCACTACAGGCCCATAGGGCTCTGGTCTTTTTCTCCCTGTTGTAAGCGTGAAGGAAAGATATTAGAAGTGGACGAGATCAAAAGCTTATCAAACGGCTTCAGGGAACTCTACCCTGGCCTATGCTTGTGTCCCAAATGGCACCCTATTCCCTTTATAGTGCACTACTTTTGAGCTGGGCCTATTTGGGTCTGGACAAAAGGAGTGCACTATATGGTGCCATTTGGGATGCAGGCCTAATAATTCAACTCCAGACCTGCATAAATGAGCAACCCTGCCGCCTTCTTTGGCGTAAAGAACATCTTCTGTAACTCATTGTAACTCCCTCTTAGCAGCTCAGCCAAGCAACCCCAGGAGGATATTATCTGAAATCCTTGAAGTACTTTTTAAATTGAATGTCCTCTGTATGGTCATAATGAACATTTTTAGTTTCATTCTAAGACGACTGCAGCTACGTTTTTGCCTTTTACATTTAGCTGATGATCACAGCTTTGACAATAAAGCTAATTCAGTGGAAATACACCCAGCTCATGATATGCTGTTAAATTACACTGAGACGGCTTATCATCTTACCCTTGCTAAACCCTAAATATGGCTGCCTCTGCCTCAGGGAGGAGAATGGTGGGTAGTGCTTATAATGCCGACGGTGGGTAGTGGGACTGATGCCCTGGAGTATGCTACCGTGCTCTGCAGCTCTCTCAGGTCATCCCCCTGTAGCAACTCCCGGGACAGAAGCTCAGTGTTTTTACTGCTCTAAGAGGTGAAGAAGCGTTGGCATCTGAAGAAAGAGACCAATCCAACAACAACACACCATCTTTGATGATCCACCTTTATAACCTGGCACCTGTCTAAACAATATCAAACATGACTTGATGTCTAGTCAACAAAACACAGCCGAGAGACAGACGGACATGCCAATTGGTCTTCCCATGCCATCTTTGTGGCACCACCTTGCCCTTGCACCGTAGCCTCCATGATGAGAATGTTCGAAGAGATAAGATCTTAGAGATCTAGACCTCCCACACTTCTTTGCTCTCTCAGTCCTAGTCTGGCACATAGCTGGGGAGTCAAACCGACAGTGATGCCAATCTGTCCACTTGGCATCAGTCCCTCATAAACACTTTGACATTTCTTCAGATTCTAAGGCCTTGACCTTTAAGTCAACCGGCCAGCGTGTGCAGTGATGATGTCCATATTGCTCTCCCTGTTTTCTCCATAGTTCAAACCTCTGGTCAACATTGACAGCAGTCATTGAAAAGACCTCTGCAGTCGGTAACCAGGACGCGCTCGTCATTTGGGCTGGTTTATATTGAGAGCAGAGCTGTCCCCATGGCTTTGTCTCCAGTCCTTTACAGCAGTAGTAGCCTATGGTCCCCTAGGCTGTCTATGACCTGTCCTGTAGCAGAAGGGTCCTGCAGAGCTGTCCCTCTACCCTATACTGCTCTCCCTTTATTCACCATATTTCAAACACTGGCAGCAGTGGTGAAAAGAGCATTGCCGCCTGTAATCAGCAGATCGTCATCATCATTGTGGTTGTTTTGGTCCCGTGGGCTGTGCCGGCCAGTCCAGTCCTGCAACAGTGGTCCCTTAGGCTGTGTCTTCAGTGGTCCCTGTCCACCTGGCCACCGCAGCAGCCTGCTATGTGTCTGCTCCTGGGGATTATGCATGTGCTGTCATGCAGGAGCTTTTGTAACTCTCATCGATCCTCTGTGTCCCAGAGAATAGAATTCAGTGGTGCTGCATTGATCATGCTCATTATTGGCCCAATCCCCCTGCTGCACCTACAGTCACGAACCTCACCTACACTCGGACTAAAAGGTCAAATATGGTATTACATTGAGGGACTAGCACCCCCACCTGTCTCTCTCTCTCTCTCTCTCTCTCTCTCTCTCTCTCTCTCTCTCTCTCTCTCTCTCTCTCTGTCTGTCTGTCTGTCTGTCTGTCTGTCTGTCTGTCTGTCTGTCTGTCTGTCTGTCTGTCTGTCTGTCTGTCTGTCTGTCTGTCTGTCTGTCTGTCTGTCTGTCTGTCTGTCTGTCTGTCTGTCTGTCTGTCTGTCTGTCTGTCTGTCTGTCTGTCTGTCTGTCTGTCTGTCTGTCTGTCTGTCTGTCTGTCTGTCTGTCTGTCTGTCTGTCTGTCTGTCTGTCTGTCTGTCTGTCTGTCTGTCTGTCTGTCTGTCTGTCTGTCTGTCTGTCTGTCTGTCTGTCTGTCGATTTGGCTATGGACCAACACCTTGTGCTGTAGATTTGGCAATGTGCCTTTACCAATCTTAATGCTGAACACACACACACACACACTCCTTTCTCTCTCTTTCTGCGTGATGGCTTTTGGCAAACGCGCATCCGGTCCATTTGCATTCCCGTTTGGGTGGTTGGCTGGCACGCCTGCCGCCGTTGTGCCGTCCCTGCTTTGAACGGGCTCCCAGATGCACTTATTCCTGCGCAGTGGTTCGTTTGGGAAACTTAGTTAATTAGTGTGTGTGTGCATCATGGCACTCATAGTAGTGGCTAATAGAGTCTCCAGGCACAGACAGGAGAGGAGAGGGTTCTTCCTGACACTTTCCTCCCCACTGATCTGAACTGTATCAATATTTCACTTCAAATATACATCCCACTTATTGCCCTTCATGCAAGCTTTTCATTTATATTGGCAGTGATAGATTAATTGGTTGGCCTGTCGCTCTCTTGATGTAATGTTCTTTATTGGAACGACCAGGTCCTATGTGGTCTTCTGGACCACGTTCTGACTATAGTAGGTTCCACAGGAAGTTGGTGGCACATTAATCGGGGAGGACGGTCTCGTGGCAATGGCTGGGGCGGAATAGGTGGAATGGTAACAAATACATCAAACACATGGTTTTCATGTTTTTGATGTCATTCCATTTACTCCTTTCCAGCCATCATTATGATCCGTCCTCCCATCAACAGCCTCCACTGGTAGGTTTAGCATTGAATGGCGTCTTTACAGATAGCATGTTGTTCCCAGACAGACACATGGTTGTACTTTTACACTGTGTCGTTGGTTGTAAAACAACCGGGTTAAACTGGATCCTGTGGCAGGATATGAGTCTGTGATTACAACATAACAACATCTCGTAGGTGATATTCTTTACGATAAGATGACAGTTTTTGATGAGTTACCTCAGGAGTCTGCGCCAGCTATTTAATCCTATGTGTTGTACCTAGTTGTCATTTTACCCTCAAGTCAGAGCTGCCCTGACTGTGCTCCTTTCATTGTAAACCAGTGAGTTTCAAGAGAACAAGGGTAAATGTTTTTGGGGCCAGCAATAATGTGTGTTGCCATTGGACAAAAGCCATAGCTTGTTAGCGCTAAGAGCTAAGAGCTGTCTTTGGCATCTGGGAAGGGGAAGAGATGAGCCTACAGCTTGTCTAACCACAGCGTAGAATGACAGAAACGGACCTGGGGGTGTCTGTGCTTTCTAACTCTGCTCTCCTCTGTTCTGCGCAGCTCTGCAACATTCCTGCTCTTCTCAAAGAACAGCGCCTTCAGGCCTATAGCCCAAGGGAAGAGGGGAGAGGGAAGGAGAGCAGGAGAGAGAGAGGAAGAGAGAGAGGGAGGAAGTTTCACAAGCAACTTCACATGACCAACAGTGCAGTTTTAAGAAAAATAAGAGTTAATACAAATATTTACTTTATGAACTAAAGTAAAAAATAAAAGAGCAACAATAAAATAACAATAACTAGGCCATATACAGGGGGTACCAGTACTGAGTCAGTGTGCGGGGCTACAGGTTAGTCGAGGTAATTGAGGTAATACAGAGGGTAATGCCTACAGGCCAGTATATCACCAAGCGGTGGCAGAGGAAGGCCCTAAAATTTGTCAAAGACTCCAGCCACCCCAATCATAGACTGTTCTCTCTAATACCACACAGCAAGCTGTACCGGAGCGCCAAGTCTAGGTCCCAAGAGGCTTCTAAACAGCTTCTACACTCAATCCATAAGACTCCTGAAGAGCAAATCAAATGGCTACCGAAACAGGTCAGGGATGCAAAGTTGTGGAGAAGCACAGACCGGGGTTGGTTCTAAAAAAATATCCGAAACTTTGAGCATCCCACGGAGCACCATTAAATCCGTTACAATTTTTTTTAAAGAATACGCCACCTCAGCAAACCCACCAAAACTCATGGCCCAGGCAATGAGGGCATTAATCAGAGAAGCAACAAAGAGACCAAAGATAACCCTGAATGAGCTGCAAAGCTCCACAGCGGAGATTGGAGTATCTGACCACTTTAAGCCGTACACTCCACAGAGCAGGGCTTTACGGAAGCCTGGCCAGGAAAACAATAAGCAAACATTTTTGGTGTTCGCCAAAATGCATGAGGGAGACTCCCCTAACATATGGAAGAAAGAACTCTGGCCAGATGAGACTAAAATTGAGCTTGTTTTTCATCAGCAGTGCCTGGGAAACTGGTCAGAATTGAAGGAATGATGGATGGCGATAAATGCAGAGAAATTCTTGAGGGAATCCTGTTTCAGACTTCCTGAGATTTGAGACTGGGACCGAGGTTCACCATCCAGCAGGACAATGACCCTAAGCATACTGCTAAAGCAACACTCAAGTTGTTTAAGGGGAAACATTTAAATGTCTTGGAATGGCCTCGTCAAAGCCCAGACCTCAATCCAATTGAGAATCTGTGGTATGACTTAAAGACTGCTGAACACCAGCGGAACCCATCCAACATGAAGGAGCTGGAGCAGTTTTGCCTTGATGAATAAGCAAATATCCCAGTGGCTAGATGTCCAAGCTTATAGAGACATACCCCTAGAGACTTGCATCTGTAATTATTGCAAAATATGGCTCTACAAGTATTGACTTTGGGGGGGGGTTGAATAGTTATGCACGCTCAAGTTTTCTGTTTATTTGTCTTATTTCTTGTTTGTTTCACATTAAAAAATATTGTGCATCTTCAAAGTGGTAGGTTGTGTAAATCAAATGATACCATCCCCCCAAAAATCAATTTTATTTCCAGGTTGTAAGGAAACAAAATAGAAAAAATGCCAAGGGGGTGAATACTTTCGCAAGCCACTGTACATATTAACTCAATTACCTAGACACCTGTGCCCCCGCACATTGACCCTGTACCAGTACCCCCTGTATATAAACTCCACATTGACCCTGTACCAGTACCCCTTGTATATAGCCTCCACATTGACCCTGTACCAGTACCCCCTGTATATAGCCTCCACATTGACCCTGTACCAGTACCCCCTGTATATAGCCTCCACATTGACCCTGTACCAGTACCCCCTGTATATAGCCTCCACATTGACCCTGTACCAGTACCTCCTGTATATAGCCTCCACATTGACCCTGTACCAGTACCCCCTGTATATAGCCTCCACATTTACCCTGTACCAGTACCCCCTGTATATAGCCTCCACATTGACCCTGTACCAGTACCTCCTGTATATAGCCTCCACATTGACCCTGTACCAGTACCCCCTGTATATAGCCTCCACATTGACCCTGTACCAGTACCTCCTGTATATAACCTCCACATTGACCCTGTACCAGTACCCCCTGTATATAGCCTCCACATTGACCCTGTACCAGTACCCCCTGTATATAGCCTCCACATTGACCCTGTACCAGTACCTCCTGTATATAACCTCCACATTGACCCTGTACCAGTACCCCTGTATATAGCCTCCACATTGACCCTGTACCAGTACCCCTGTATATAGCCTCCACATTGACCCTGTACCAGTACCCCTGTATATAGCCTCCACATTGACCCTGTACCAGTACCTCCTGTATATAACCTCCACATTGACCCTGTACCAGTACCCCCTGTATATAACCTCCACATTGACCCTGTACCAGTACCTCCTGTATATAACCTCCACATTGACCCTGTACCAGTACCTCCTGTATATAACCTCCACATTGACCCTGTACCAGTACCTCCTGTATATAGCCTCCACATTGACCCTGTACCAGTACCTCCTGTATATAACCTCCACATTGACCCTGTACCAGTACCCCCTGTATATAACCTCCACATTGACCCTGTACCAGTACCCCCTGTATATAGCCTCCACATTGACCCTGTACCAGTACCTCCTGTATATAACCTCCACATTGACCCTGTACCAGTACCTCCTGTATATAACCTCCACATTGACCCTGTACCAGTACCTCCTGTATATAACCTCCACATTGACCCTGTACCAGTACCTCCTGTATATAACCTCCACATTGACCCTGTACCAGTACCTCCTGTATATAACCTCCACATTGACCCTGTACCAGTACCTCCTGTATATAACCTCCACATTGACCCTGTACCAGTACCTCCTGTATATAACCTCCACATTGACCCTGTACCAGTACCTCCTGTATATAACCTTCACATTGACCCTGTACCAGTACCTCCTGTATATAGCCCCGCTATTGTTTTTTTACTTCTGCTTTTTAATTATGTATTATTCTTATCTCTTATTTTTTGAGGAGTATTTTCTTAAAACTGCATTGTTGGTTAAGGGCTTGTAAGTAAACATTTCACTGTATTTGGCGCATGTGACAAAATTTGATTTGAATATGTACATGTAGGTAGGGGTAAAGTGACTATGCATAGACAATAGATAATAAACTGCGAGTAGCAGCAGCAAAACAAAATGGGGGGGGGTGTCAATGCAAATAGTTTGGGAAGCCATGATTAGATTTTCAGCATTCTTATGGCTTGGGGGTAGGAGCTGTTAAGAAGCCTTTGGTACCTATACTCGGCACTGCGGTAGCAGAGAAAACAGTCTATGACTAGGGTGGCTGGAGTCTGGCAATTTCTAAGGCCTTCCGCCTTGTATAGAGAGGTCCTGGATGATAGGAAGCTTGGCCCCAGTGATATCCTGGGCCGCATTACCCTCTGTAGCGCCTTGCGGTCAGAGGCTGAGCAGTTGCCATACCAGGCAATGATGCAACCCGTCAAGATGCTCTCGATGGTGCAGCTGTAAAATCTTTTGAGGATTTGAGGACCTATGTCAAATCTTTTCAGTCTCCTGAGGGGGAATAGGTTTTGTCGTGCCCTCTTCACATCTGTCTTGGTGTGCTTAGACCATGTTAGTTTGCTGGGGATGTGGATGCCAAGGAACTTGAAGCTCTCAACCTGCTCCACTACAGCCCTGACGATGAGAATGGGGGCATGCTCGGTCCTCCTTTTCCTGTAATCCACAATCATCTCACAGCATTCTCATTTAGGTGTTCCTTTTGTCCAGGTGGGAAAGGACAGTGTCGAGTATAATAAAGATTGTGTCATCTGTGAATCTGTTGGGGAGTATGCAAAATGGAGTGTGTCTAGGGTTTCTGGGATGATGGTTTTGACGTGAGCCATGACCAGCCTTTCAAAGCACTTCATGGCTACAGACGTGGTGCTACGGGTCCGTAGTCATTTAGGCAGGTTTATGTTCTTGGGCACAGGGACTATGGTGGTCTTCTTGAAACATGTAGGTATTGCAGACTCGGCCAGGGACAGGTTGAAAATGTCAGTGAAGACACTTGCCAGTTGGTCAGCGCATGCTCATAGTACACATCCTGGTAATCCATCTGGCACTGAGACTTTTAAATGTTGAAATGTTTAAAGTTCTTGCTCACGTTTTTTACGGCGAGCGTGATCACACAGTCGTTTGGAACAGCTGGTGCTCTCATGCATGCTTCAGTGTTGCTTGCCTCGAAGCGTGCATAGGAGCGCTGCCTCTGGATTAGCGTTTTCTTGTTTGTTTATGGCTTTGTACAGCTCATTGGGTGCAGTCTTAGTGCCAAAACTCAATGTGTTGTCTGCAGCTTATCATGACATACTCTACCTCAAGCGAGCCAAACCTTGAGGCTTCCTTAATATTTGATTTCACACACCAGCTGTTATGTTTAAATACGCTTTCAAAAGGCCAGCATGGGGATCAGTTTAGGCAGCGCACCACCATCACCAACCAAACCTCTGATCCGATAACCCCTCACTGGTGATGCGCAGGTTGACTCATAACCCACAGTACCAATGGTTGGATTTAGGGTCAGTAAATATTGTGTGGATGAAGGGCGGGTGGGTTGTGGGAGGGTTGAATGAAGAGAAAATAGTACCTAGATGTCCTATCCAACTTGCCAAAATAAGATACTTGTGTAGTGTTTGAAAAACAAGTTTTAATAACTCCAACCGAAGTGTATGTAAACTGTGTAATTGTTGTGCAATTTATATCTATAATCTACATTGAGGTTTTTATATAATTATTTTAGTCTCTCTGGCATTAGTGCGTAAGCCTAAGCTTTAGGGCCTAGCTGTACACGCACCAACTAGCCTACACACCAATCACCAAAGGATTTTGGGAGTGGGCAGAAAAAAGGACAATAAAATACATCTGTGAATTGGAGAGTTGGAAATAAAGAGAAGGGAGGTCCAGAAAAGTTACATTTGAGATTTGGTGAAGTGGTAAATGAGGATGATAGCAGTCACATCACATCAAATCAAATCAAATTTTATTGGTCACACACATGGTTAGCAGATGTTAATGCAAGTTTAGCAAAATGCTTGTGCTTCTAGTTCCGATAGTGCAGTAATATCTAACAAGTAATCTAATAATTCCACAACAACTACCTAATACACACACATGTAAAGGGATGGAATAAGAATATGTACATATAAATATATGGATGAACGATGGCCGAGCGGCATAGGCAAGATGCAATAGATAGTATAAAATACAGTATATACATTTGAGATAAGAAATGTAAGATATGTAAATATTATTAAAGTGGCATTATTTAAAGTGACTAGTGATCCAAGTGGCCAATGATTTGAGTCTGTATGCAGGCAGCAGCCTATCTGTGTTAGTGATGGCTGTTTAACAGTCTGATGGCCTTGAGATAGAAGCTGTTTTCAGTCTCTCAGTCCCAGCTTTGATGCACTTGTACTGACCTTGCCTTCTGGATGATAGCTGGATGATCTTTTTGGCCTTCAAGTGACATCGGGTTCTGTTGGTGTCCTGGAGGACAGTTAGTTTGCCCCTGGTGATGCGTTGTGCAGACTGCACCACCCTCTGGAGAGCCTTGCGGTTGAGGGCGGTGCAGTTGCCGTACCAGGTAGTGATACAGCCCGACAGGATGCTCTCAATTGTGCATCTGTAAAGGTTTGTGAGGGTTTTAGGTAACAAGCCAAATTTCTTCAGCCTCCTAAGGTTGAAGAGGTGTTGCTCACAACACTGTCTGTGTGGGACGACCATTTCAGTTTGTCTGTGATGTATTCGCCGAGGAACTTAAAATGTTCCACTTTCTCCACTGCTGTCCCATCGATGTGGATAGGGGGGTGCTCCCTGTGCTGTTTCCTGAAGTCCATGTTCATCTTTGTTTTGATGACGTTGAGTGAGCAGTTGATTTCCTGACACCACCCTCTGAGTGCTCTCACCTCCACCCTATAGGCTGTGTCGTCGTTGTTGGTAATCAAGTCCACTACTGTTGTGTTGTCTGCAAACTTGATGATTGAGTTGGAGGCGTGCATGGCCACACAGTCATGGGTGAGTACAGTTGAAGATCAGCGAAGTGGAGATGTTGTTTCCTACCTTCACCATCTCAGGACGGCCTGTCAGAAAGTCCAGGACCCAATTACACAGGGCGTGGTTCAGACCCAGGGCCTAAAGTTTAATGATGAGCTTGGAGGGTACTATGTTGTTGAATGCTGAGCTGTAATGAATGGACAGCATTCTTACATAGGTATTCCTCTTGTCCAGATGGGATAGGCAAGTGTGCAGTGTGATGGCGATTGCATCGTCTGTGGACCTGTTGGGGCGGTATGCAAACTGAAGTGGGTCTAGGGTGGCAGGTAAGATGGTCTGCACATGCCCTGAGGACACGGATAGGGATGCTGTCTGGGCCAGCAGCCTAGCAAGGTTTAACACGTTTAAATGTCTTACTCACGTCGGTCACGGAGAAGGAGAGGGGGGGCACGCAGTCCTTGGTAGCGGTCCGCGTCGGTGGCACTGTATTTTCCTCAAAGTGGGCGAAGAAGGTGTTTAGTTTGTCTGGAAGCAAGACGTCAGTGTCCATGACGTGACTGGATTTGTTTTTGTAGCCCATTATTGATGGCTATGACATGTGTGACGTTTGAGGCGCTATGCAAATTTGACTGTCACAAGACGGGGACTTAAAATAGACCTATGGTATGTCAAGGGAACTGTAGCCTACTGAAACTGAAAGCTGGACACTGACTGTCGTTCTGACCTCTCACATAGCCTTAATATTAACTTCTGTAGAATGAATCATTTCTTGCAGTAAAATTATGCACCAAATGTAGGCAACATTTTGACTCGGGAAGAGGAGTGGAGAAATATGATTTATTTCTTTCAGCATCTTTTGAGAATGTGAATGCTGAGTTAGATACCATCTGTCGAGGTTCTACGGAATCTTTATTAACATCATGAAAGCCAAACTGAAATCTTACCAGAAACATGTTGGGTCATTTTCACAGCTTTCTATTTCCTTACAACTGGTTAAGCTGATGTCATTTGGAAATGTTGCACCCAAAACCTTTCCAGTTTCTTTTACAGCATGTTCTCCCCGGTCCCCAAACGTCTTTGCTGCACGAAAGAAGCAGAGATAACAGAAAACTTTATAGATGTCAACTAGATTAAAGCATTCATTTGATCGATTTATGACATTATTCTGGTGAGCAACGGTTTATTTGGTCTTCTAGGGCAACATATAATGACAGACGAGAAGCTGCATGTATCTAACTATAGACTAGTTGAATAACAAATAGCCTACCAAAATGTTGGAAATTATGAGATGAAACATATCTAAATCTGGCACCCTCTGTCAAAAAAACATTTCCGCCATCTCTGACTGTAGTCTACAGCACATTTTCTATATTAGCGGGTTAGAGTTGGTTGCGGGCCTTAGATCTTCACTTTATCACATATAGTCGAGCTGTTGCGGGTGGGTTATTAGCAATTGCAGGCAGGTGAACACGAGGTATTGTGGGAGGGGGCTGCACTCACACACAATGCATCCCACCACCAGCTCCACAGATCAATAGGATCCTGGACGTACGGGGCTAGCCATCGATCTATTTTATGCCCGTGCTCAGCCGACCCGTACGCACCAGGGCACTGGAGCGGGAAATTCTAATTATTATTAAAGCCAGCCAATTCCATTATCTGGGCAGCGGAAGAAAGGAAGGATGTGGAGTGCTGGCTTGCTCTGCGATATTGGCTCCCTTCCCTTAAAAAAGGGGGCAAAGGTTTGCCCTTTGTGGTCCGAGACAGTGGGGGGAGTTATTACCCCAGTTTATCATCGTGGCCTCCGTCTCTCCTCTGCCACCTGCCACTGGGTGGCCATCTTGGATCTGATGGAGAGAGGCCTAGACAGAGCTTATCTAGAAAAACAGCTGTATACATCAATATAATAGGGAACTAAATGAGTGTGTTTGTGTGATCTTAGCATGTTGATGAGGGGAAAGTATTGGTGCAATAATTTCTGAATTGGCAGCAAGATTAATACAGTGCAGCTACTACAGATATTCTACCTCTCATTACCAATAAAGATGAAATAATTGTGACGTTGACATAAAACAAAGGGTGCAACCATAATCTTTCAGTGTGACTGCATCTGGTGTGTTTGAGGTCCATTACTATATTTACTATTCCTTAAATCTGAGAGTGATAAATGAATTCAGTTCCACACAGTGTCTGACTCTTTGTGATGATTTAATGGACCTATCTGCAATAGGAAAACCCAGTAGTTCCCGGCTAAGACCAACTCTGAATTAACAGGACCCCTGCACAGTTATTAACTTTCTGTTTAAGTGGGGTTATGAAGAAACATCCCATCAACCACATTATAACATTTAGCTGCACCTGGGGAGGCCTGGTTGTTTGGAGCGATGTGATGCATTGTGTTTTAGCTAATCAGTACTATCGAGGACATGTCAGTAATACAGGTTTAATGTGTGTGAGGAAGTGTAGATACCAGTACTGGGGAAGCCTGTTTGTGTGACAGGATGTGTAGCTAACGACCAGGGCTATGGAGTCTCCATGGCTACATACTAGAGGTTGACCGATTATGTTTTTTCAATGCCGATACCGATTATTGGAAGGCCAAAAAAGTAGATACCGATTAATCGGCCAATTTTTAGAAATGTATTTGTAATAATGACAATTACAACAATACTGAATGGACACTTATTTTGAACTTAATATAATACATCAATAAAAATAAATTTAGCCTCAAATAAATAGTGAAACATGTTCAATTTGGTTTAAATAATGCAAAATGTGTTGAAGAAATAAAAGTGCAATATGTACCATGCAAAAAAGCTAACGTTTGAGTACCTTGCTCAGAACATGAGAACATATGAAAGTTGGTGTTTTTAAGTTGTATTTAATATAGTATGTATAGGACTATTTCTCTCTATACCATTTGTATTTCATATACCTTTGATTATTGGATGTTCTTATAGGCACTTTAGTATTGCCAGTGTAACAGTATAGCTTCCGTCCCTCTCCTCGTCCCTACCTGGGCTTGTACCAGGAACACATCGACAACAGCCACACTCGAAGCAGCGTTACCCGTCGCTCCACAAAAGCACCCCGCTAACTAGCTAGCCATTTCACATCGGTTACACCAGCCATTAGACTGATAGGCTTGAAGTCATAAACAGCGCTGTGCTTGCGAAGAGCTGCTGGCAAAATGCACGAAGGTGCTGTTTGAATGAATGATTCCGAGCCTGCTGCTGCCTACCATCACTCAGTCAGACTGCTCTATCAAATATCAAATCATAGACTTAATTATAACATAATAAAACACAGAAATATGAGCCTTTGGTCATTAATATGGTCGAATTCAGAAAATCATTTTGAAAACAAAACATTTATTTCAGTGAAATACGGAACCGTTCGGTGTGGCATCCCTAAGGTGGCATCCCTAAGGTGGCATCCCTAAGGTGGCATCCCTAAGGTGGCATCCCTAAGTCTAAATATTCTTGTTACATTGTACAACCTTCAATGTTATGTCATAATTACGTAAAATTCTGGCAAATTAGTTCGCAATGAGCCAAGCTGCCCAAACTGTTGCATATACCCTGATTCTGCGTGCAATGAACGCAAGAGAAGTGACACAATTTCACCTGGTTAATCTTGCCTGCTAACCTGGATTTCCTTTAGCTAAATATGCAGATTTAAAAATATATACTTCTGCGTATTGATTTTAAGAAAGGCATTGGTGTTTATGGTTAGGTGCAACGATTGTGCTTTTTTCGCAAAAAGCTTTTGTTAAATCATCCCCCAGCGTTGCATCGATTATATGCAATGCAGGACACGCTAGATAAACAAGTAATATCATCAACCATGTGTAGTTAACTAGTGATTATGATTGATTGTTTTTTATAAGATAATGCTAGCTAGCAACTTACCTTGGCTTCTACTGCATTCGTGTAACAGGCAGGCTCCTCGTGGAGTGCAATGAGAGGCAGCTGGTTAGAGCGTTGGACTAGTTAACCGTAAGGTTGCAAGATTGAATCCCAGAGCTGACAAGGTGAAAATCTGTCGTTCTGCCCCTGAACAAGGCAGTTAACCCACCTTTCCTAGGCCTTCATTGAAAATCAGAATGTGTTCCTAACTGACTAGCCTAGATAAATAAAGGTTATAAAATAAATAATTAAATAAAACCGGCGTCCAAAAATACCGATTTCCGATTGTTATGAAAACGTGTAATCGGCCCTAATTAATCGGCCATTCCGATTAATCGGTTGACCTCTACTACATACTATATAAGGGAAGGTTCCCCAATCTTCACCCTTGGAGGGTTGGCGAGGCTTCTGGATGTGTGTGACCAGCACTGCTATTGAGCAGATGTTACTTCTGCTATCTATACCAGTCGCTTTCTATTCTTGCGTGTATTTCTTTCAATCTTATTGATCATATTTTTATTTATTGTATGTATTCATTTGATTTATTATTACTGCATTGTTGAAAAGGGCTTGCTGTTTACACCTGCTGTATCCTGTGCATGTGATTTGATTAAGAAAATGGCTGAGGGAGACAAAGAAATAACAAACAGTCACACCCGAACACCCGAACAAGGCGAGTGATTATAGGGTCATTAAAAACCAAGCTTCCCAATGGAAATGAACTACGTGTACTCATACTCAGAGACAGATACACAGAGACAGACAGACATATTCACTCACTCACTGACTTGTCTCCTGGCATTGGATGAGAGTTATTTACGATTGGCCCTGACAGACCTGCCAGACAGAGACATAGATAGGATGATGTGTCCAGTGTTTGAATGTGTTAGTAAATGTCATAGACAGGGTGTCTCAGTGACTATGTTAAATATGTTACTATCCCCCTAATCTCATCTTTTAATATGTAGGAGTATGATTCATAATCATAAATTCAATTTTGTCAAACAGTAGACTTATAAAATATGTTTTTTCAAGGAAGGAACATAACTTGTGAATAAACACTCTGGTAGCATTGACAGAAAAGCTATTTTACATTTTTCTAAACTTTTGTGTATATTTTATGATCATATGTTTTGTAATTCAGTATTTTATTGTGTTTTGTATTGATGTATGTTTGTATTATGCGGGGCTCATTTGAAACAGAGACTTGGTCTTAATATGACACCCTGCCTCGCCTGGTTCACCAACTACTTCTCAGATAGAGTTCATTGCGTCAAATCGGAAGGCCTGTTGTCCGGACCTCTGGCAGTCTCTATGGGGGTGCCACAGGGTTCAATTCTCGGGCCCACTTTTTCTATGTTTATATCAATGATGTCGCTCTTGCTGCTGGTGATTCTCTGATCCACCTATGCAGACGACACCATTCTGTATACATCTGGCCCTTTTTGGACACTGTGTTAACAAACCTCCAAACGAGCTTCAATGCCATACAACACTCCTTACGTGTCCTCCAATTGCTTTTAAATGCTTGTAAAACTAAAAGCATGCTTTTCAACCGATTGCTGCCCGTACTCGCCCGCCCGACTAGCATCACTACTCTTGACGGTTCTTACTTAGAATATGTGGACAACTACAATTACCTAGGTTTCTGTTTAGACTGTAAACACTCCTTCCAGACTCACATTAAGCATCTCCAATCCAAAATTAAATCTAGATTCAGCTTCATATTTCGCAGCAAATTCTCCTCCACTCATGCTGCCAAACATACCCTTGTAAAACTGATTTTCCTACAGATTCTTGACTTCGGCGATGTCATTTACAAAATTGCCTCCAACACTCTACTCAGCAAATTGGATGTAGTCTATCACAGTGCCATCTGTTTTGTCACCAAAGCCCCATTTACTACCCACCACTACGACCTGTATGCTCTCGTAGGCTGGCCCTCGCTACATATTCGTCGACAAGCCCACTGGCTCCAAGTCATCTATAAGTCTTTGCTAGGTAAATCCCCGCCTTATCTCAACTCACTGGTCACCATAGTGTGACGACCCTCCCACTGTCCGCAGAATTATTTCTATTTGCTCTTGTTTTCCTTAACAGGATGTTGGTGAGCGGAGCTGGGAGGGTCTTCAGCAACATGGGACACACCTGGGCCCGGATGTGTCCCGGGTTAAATACACCTCTTCCCCATTCATTCAGGAGACTCTCTCCATGCAGACACACTGTTAGATTTTGGTTGTGGCATTTTTGTGGCCGTTTTGTTCGTTTGCTTTGGCACCTTTCAACACTCCTCATTATCATATTTATGCACGCGAACACTCACTTACACAACTGATTACTGACTACACACACCATTGTTAATTATATTTACGTTACTTCAGTTAATAAATATATTTTTGTTATTCCTTATCTCCACGTTGTCTCCCTTTTTGTTATGGACTTCGAGCCAGTTGGTGACAGTAGCAACACCCACCCATAGCACGTGTTCCAGCAGGTATATTTCACTGGTCATCCCCAAAGCCGCCAACACCTCTTTTGGCCACCTTTCCTTCCAGTTCTCTGCTGCCAATGACTGGAACAAATTGCAAAAATCACTGAAGCTGGAGACTTATATCTCCCTCTCTAACTTTAGCATCAGTTGTCAGAGCAGCACACCCAACTACCTCATCCCCATATTGTTATTTTTCAGTTTTTTTGTTGCTCTTTTGCACCCCAATATGTCTACTTGCACATCATCATCTGCACATCTATCACTCCAGTGTTAATGCTAAATTGTAATCTTTTCGCCACTATGTCCCATTTATTGCCTTACCTCCCTAATCTTACTGCATTTGCACACACTTTACATATATTTTTCTATTGTGTTATTGACTGTATGTATGTTTATCCCATCTGCAACTCTGTGTTGTTGTTTTTGTCGCACTCCTATGCTTTATATTGGCCAGGTCACAGTTGTAAATGAGAACTTGTTCTCAACTGGCCTACCTGGTTTAAAAGAACGACACCCTGTTAAAATAAAGGTTAATAATAAAAATAGTTTGTGTCCTGAAAACTGTCTTTTCAACTGAACTGAATCTGAGTGATTGATTGACCTCATGTCTGTCACGACTTCCGCCAAAGTTGGTCCCTCTCCTTGTTTGGGCGGCGTTCAGCGGTCGAAGTCACCGACCTTCTAGCCATCGCTGTTCCACTTTTCATTTTCCATTGGTTTTGTCTTGTCTTCCATCACACCTGGTTCCTATTCCATCAATTACATGCTGTGTATTTAACCCTCTGTTCCCCCCCGTGTCCAATATGCTGTTATTTACCGGGTTTTGTTTGACCCATTTATTATATTGTTCTGTTGACGGTGGTTTATAGATATTAAATGACATCAGTTTTCGCTGTCCTGCGCCTGTCTTCCCTGCCGCCAGTATGCACCTCACTACAATGTCTGTCTTCAAGTGGCATATGATGTGGTTGTTTCAGTCCACTTTGACATTTATCCTCAAGTGGATGTGTGTACAAAATGTGTGTGTGTGTCTCTGAGTGTGTGTGAGGTAAGGTGAGGTGGTGAGCAGTCTAGGTCAGCAGACCCTAAACACAATTACAGCAGAACAGTAGTTCAGGGAGCATTAATGGAGAGACTCACATCAGTCGGTGGTCTGGGCTTCCCTCTCTTCCTTTTCTCCTCTCCTTCCTTCTATCTTATTCCCAACACACATGACATAATAGCCAATACTGAGATGATGGGAAAATTAAGTTAATTTGAATCAATAGCAGGCAGCTCTATAGTTGATAGTAGAGGCCTGGAGTATCCACCCACTGACTGAAGCTGAAAAATACCCTCAGCTAACTAAGTCAATTCACACACATTCCACACATGCACGCACACACGCACACACACACACATCACGCACAGATGCACACACGCACACATACTACTGACTCTACTAAACTCCAAACTAAAACAAGAGATGTGAGTTGGCCGGGGAAATACTGAGCTCTGATGGGGAGAGGACATGGGGAGGAATGGGATGTGGGGAGAGGACGTGGGGAGGGACGGGTGTGGAGATGGAGGAGGTGTGGAGGGTTGGAGAGTGAAGGGGGAAGGGGGCACACGAAGTGTGGAGGGGAGAGGTGGTGGGGTGGGAAGTGCAGAGAGTTGGGGAGTGAAGGTAGGGAGAAGGTGGGGGCGAGGTGTGGACAGGTGAGGTGTTGGGTTGGAGGTGTGGAGGGTTGGGGAGTGGAGGTAGGGGGAAGACATACCCTCAAATGCATAAACCAGGGTTTAAAAAATAGGTGTTTGGTAAAATTGTTTAGGTTAAGCTGTCACATACACATGTGGGATTGGCTACCAAATTGGTTTCATAGTGTTGCTGACATTTTTCAATGGTTCAGTGTAGCGTTGAATGTGCTTGACCCGGCTTTCCCCCCTGGGCTGTCCTGTATATGTCAGATAGAAAGGGGTCTCTTGGGGAGGCAGGAAATGCCATTTCCACAGTGATTGATTTTCTGTCTGGCTCCCCTGAAAGGGTTAAACGCTCCTGCCCTGTTACAGTATACTGCTGCCCCTGCGTAGTAAGATTGCATTTGGTTGCCAGTGCCAACTCAACTATGTAACCTGTCTGTCTGGTAAAGAGCTTGCAGAGAGGGAGGACTAAAGAAGAAAAGAGAGAGAGATAAAGAGAGGGAGTGAACTTTCTCTGCCAGGTTGGCACCTGTCCCAGCTTTATTCAGGGTGTTTTGCTCCTTCCTGTACACCTTCACAAACGTCCCATCGTATGTTGCGTTTGTATAAACAGATTGCTTTCACACAACAACACATTGCGTCTCTTTGTATTCCTTATGCCAGATTGGTTTCATATAACAAAACACATAGGATTGTTATTTTTCCATCTGCGCTACAACACTGGTTCCCTAACCCAACATAAGTGCATGTATTTTGTCTGGGTTTAAATAGCCAGATTGCATTGTTATATTCCTTCTTTACTAAAACACAGGTTCTCTAAGCGTCCACAGCATGTTTAAAGCTTAACAGCAGATGTAGTGTTTTACCATAGAAATATAATATCTAGAACGAACATAGAACCTATGACCATGGCAATTGGACTGGTAAACACATTACTTGAATAGGGATGCATATTCTAGTAACTCTATGTGTGTGGTTATAACATAATGATATATCCTATGATAAGCTGACTATGTAAATCAGTGTTTCCCCTAGGAAAGGGGGTGCATTGCTACTAGCATTAACGCAATGACATGCTAGCTGTTCCCATAGACTTCCAACGAATGTCCATTTAAAAGCACGTCTCGGCAGAAATCTATATAAAAAGAAAACATAAGAAGTTAAATGAATATAGGGGAAACACTGTTCATGTAAAGAGTAAATAGAGAGTTTATGTTTATCTCTATAGGCCTGTAGTTGTGGCAGAGGGAAAAGGGACACAGGCCTTAGGGATCCTATTAAATAAGTAAAACATCTCTAATGCTACTCTATAGGCAATCTGTCCCACTGGATGTCATAAGGTGAATGCACCAATTTGTAAGTCGCTCTGGATAAGAGCGTCTGCTAAATGACTTAAATGTAAATGTAAATGTAATATACGGTATATGTCTCCTTGGGAAAAGTTATATAATGTGATTCTTATGCTTTCTCTTCTTGTCTTTCTGTTGCAGGTAATGTGCATCTTTATTCATTCTGGGTTCTCCTTTGGACGTCTCAGACACACGGCCACTGCAGACTGCAGCACGATGAGTAACACATCGTTTTATGTTGTGGGCAACGGACATTGAAATATGCACACATGCACACAGACACTTGTGCACCACATATAGTAAACATGCACACGCAGCCATGCATTAAGATCCTTACATGTAAAGATGTATTATACTGTATAACAGTGAGTCTGTCTCTCTTGGTATCAGTGTGTGTGACATCCCTGTGATGACAGCATGCTAGTGTGTCAGCCCTTTTTACTGTGTGTGTGTGAGTGGATGTGTCTATGCATTTATGTCCGTTTATGTATCCCTTACTGCTTTATTTACCTAATTATGCATATGTGTGTATGGGGTGTGTGTGTGTGTGCGTGTGTGTGTGTGTGTGTATGTGTGAGTTTTGAGAGGGTGTCTCTGTATATATGTGTGGATGACAGGCTCTGGAGGGGTGGTTGGCTGAAAGACAGTGTGTGGTAAAACAATGCATCACAGTGAAAGCCTTCATTATGTGCTCACGCCTGTCCTGTCCCTCCTGAGAGCTGGGGATATGTGATGCACTGGCAACAACCACCGGCCAGCTAACACACACCACCGTTACTGTCACTGGCCATGCATGCTGTGAAACATGGTATATTGAGATTCACTGCATGTGCAATACTCTTATATTGATGTTTGTGTTACACACATTGTTGGACAAAATGATAAGCACATGTAGACACACGCATTCAGAACCAAGTAGGCTACGTTATAACGCATTATAAGGCCGGGGATTTTAATGGAGGGAAACTGAAATCCGTTTTACCTCATTTTTCATAGCATTTCACCTGCGTCAAAACTCTTCATCACCTTTACACTACACATAGAAATGCATGCAAGGCTCTCCCTTGTCCTCCCTTTGGCAAAACTGACTTTAACTCTATCCTCCTAATTCATGCTTACAAGCCAAAACTCAAGGTAACCTCTCTAAATGACTATCGCCCTGTAGCACTCACATCTGTAACCATGAAATGCTTTGAAAGGCTGGTCATGGCTCACATCAACACCATCATTCCAGACACCCTGGACACACTCCAATTAGTGCCCTCCAAGCTCATCACTAAGCTCAGGACCCTGGGACTGAACACCTCCTTCTGCAACTGGATCCTGGACTCTTGTAATTTAGTGTACAAAACATTAGGAACACTCTCTCTTTCCATGACATGACCAGGTCTATGTCATGCTTCAATAAAAAGGTCAGATGTCAGACTGCAGGGAAATCTCTGGCCTCGCTTCTCTCTGCCAAAGCTGTTCACTATCACGGTGTGGTACCGTACCGTACTGTAGAATAACCTTACTGTGTACTGTACGATCTACAGAAGGTGATGGGGCAGTGTAAGCACTGACTAGTGTCTAGTATACCTCCCCATATCAGTACTCACTACCTAGCTTCTAGTATACCTCACCATATCAGTACTCACTGCCTAGTGTCTGGTATACCTCACCATATCAGTACTCACTACCTAGTGTCTAGTTTACCTCCCCATATCAGTACTCACTACCTAGTGTCTAGTTTACCTCACCATATCAGTACTCACTACCTAGTGTCTAGTATACCTCACCATATCAGTACTCACTGCCTAGTGTCTAGTATACCTCCCCATATCAGTACTCACTACCTAGTGTCTAGTATACCTCCCCCTATCAGTACTCACTACCTAGTGTCTAGTATACCTCACCATATCAGTACTCACTACCTAGTGTCTAGTATACCTCACCATATCAGTACTCACTACCTAGTGTCTAGTTTACCTCACCATATCAGTACTCACTACCTAGTGTCTAGTTTACCTCACCATATCAGTACTCACTGCCTAGTGTCTAGTATACCTCACCATATCAGTACTCATTGCCTAGTACCTAGTTTACCTCCCCCTATCAGTACTCACTACCTAGTGTCTAGTATACCTCACCATATCAGTACTCATTGCCTAGTGCCTAGTTTACCTCCCCATATCAGTACTCACTGCCTAGTGCCTAGTTTACTTCCACCTATCAGTACTCACTGCCTAGTGCCTAGTTTACCTCCCCATATCAGTACTCACTGCCTAGTGCCTAGTTTACTTCCACCTATCAGTACTCACTGCCTAGTGCCTAGTTTACTTCCACCTATCAGTACTCACTGCCTAGTGCTTAGTTTACCTCCCCATATCAGTACTCACTGCCTAGTGCCTAGTTTACTTCCACCTATCAGTACTCACTGCCTAGTGCCTAGTTTACCTCCCCATATCAGTACTCACTGCCTGGTGCCTACATCCCCATGCCATCCAACACGCTGTGGGTGTGAGTAATCACCTATGGTTTATTGTTTGTGGGGAACGTTAGCGTAATGCCCGTGAGATTATTCTCTATTTATTAGGTCACACTGCTCTGAAGGCATTAAAGTGTCAGTGTGTTGAACTGTAAATCACTATTGATGAATAACAAATGGCACCATATTCCTTAACTAGTGCACTACTTTGGTCCAGGGTCCATAGGGAATAGGGTGCCATTTGGGATGACCTTATTGGAGAAGGTTTGTTAGTGAACCAAAAGTTCACACAGGTGTTGCTATCTGTACTTCACAGCAGTCCCACGTCCATTGTGTGTGTGTGTGTGTGTGTGTGTGTGTGTGTGTGTGTGTGTGTGTGTGTGTGTGTGTGTGTGTGTGTGTGTGTGTGTGTGTGTGTGTGTGCGTGTGCGTGTGCGTGCGTGTGCGTGTGTGCATGTTTAGGCTGAAGACAAATTGAAGGTTTGGTTATAGGCTCATCAAACTGTAGGTATAACAGGCTAAAGGTGAACATACATTAGCTGAATGGATTATCCTTTGCACTCAAAATACATCTGTTCCCCCTATCCTTGTTCTGTTTCCACTAGAGTGTAACCCACATCCAGACACTAACTGCCGGTTGAGAAGATGACTTTTGTCACAGTTGCTCATGTTAAGTGTTCCAAGCATTGATAGTGTGACCATGTCATACACAACCTAATCTGGACATGATCATCCAGGTTAATGATTACCCTTGTCCGTCATTAGTCACTGATCAGAGAGCTGTTCTGGTACTCACAATATACAAGACATCACTGCATTGGTCATAAAGCACAAATCAGCCCCCTCACACACACTCATAAAAGAAACACACACACTTCATACAAACGCACGCACACACACACTCCTCCAGCCTGTTACACCAGTTGGAGAAGGTGGCAGATCGATCAATCTGGTCATTAAAACTTCAACACTGCACTTCATCTCACTACGTTGTTGTCTGTCGCTATGGGGACCTGGTACACCCAAGAGACGTTTTGAAGGAGTGTGTGTGTGTGTGTGTGTGTGTGTGTGTGTGTGTGTGTGTGTGTGTGTGTGTGTGTGTGTGTGTGTGTGTGTGTGTGTGTGTGTGTGTGTGTGTGTGTGTGTGTGTGTGTGTGTGTGTGTGTGTGTGTGTGTGTGCAGAGCCTCAAGGCTTAATGGGGCAGTGAAGGGAGGACAGACAGACAGACAGACAGACAGACAGACAGACAGACAGACAGACAGACAGACAGACAGACAGACAGACAGACAGACAGACAGACAGACAGACAGACAGACAGACAGACAGACAGACAGACAGACAGACAGACAGACAGACAGACAGACAGACAGACAGACAGACAGACAGACAGACAGACAGACAGACAGACAGACAGACAGACAGACAGACAGACAGACAGACAGACAGCAGTCAATCCTGACACAGCTCCTGCTGTGATCACAGAGTTCCCCTCCTCTACTACTGAATCATAGAAAATCAACTTAGAGTTGTTTGATATACAGTGTCATCATGTCTTAGAGACATTAAATATAGTTACATGATTATAAGAACTGTCTGTATTAAGTCTGGTGGCTGTACTGCAGTTTCATGGTCTTACTCACTACATTGGACAAGGACTTTGGTCTTTGTAGCAACTGATTGACCCACTACTGTTTGATAGCATGATGAAATGCAGCCTATCGTTGTGAAATATATCCACTATTGCAACCTTTTTTCCAGGTCCCCCTCGCAAAATAGTTTTCTAACCTCAAGGGTATTTTCCTGGTTAAAGGGATACTTCAGGATTTTGACAATGAAGCCCTTTATCTACTTCCCCAGAGTCAAATGAACTCGTGCAATTGTTAACTAGCGTTAGTGCAATGACTGGAAGTCTATGGGAACAGATGCTGTGTGTGTGTGTGTGAGTATGTGAGTATGTGTGTGTGTGTGTGTGTGTGTGTGTGTGTGTGTGTGTGTGTGTGTGTGTGTGTGTGTGTGTGTGTGTGTGTGTGCGTGCGTGCGTGCGTGCGTGCGTGCGTGCGTGCGTGCGTGCGTGCGTGTGTGTGCGTGCGTGCGTGCACGTGTGTGTGTGACTGCATGCGTGTGTTACCCATGGTTCTGTTACATCACGTCCCTGTGGTGTACTAGCAGGATCCCATCTGTATCTGATAGCTGTTACATCTGTTGGTATTGCCAGCTCAACATGACAGGGTATGAGTGTTCAGATCTGATGATTTACTGCTATCTCTCTCAGAGAGCAGGGCTGATGTTATAGACCCAAAGTATTTGGCCAGTACAGACAGAGAACCAGTCCAGTGACTGTTGGTGGGAGGTACAGAGACAAACCAGTTTAGCTGACAGATAGGGTGACAGGGACAGCATTCTAACATAGCTGGGTTCAAATAGCACTTTAAATCTTCCTGCTATTTATCTATAGACCCTGTTTCAACTTGTCAATTTCAAATTATTTTCTAACAAGTTTTATTTTCTAACAACAGTGTGAATTGAGTTGTGTTCCTCCTTATTAATTCACATAATAGAAGTAGCCCATTTCACTGTTGAGGACAGTGTATGTTTGAGGCTTTACTGAGCCGGACAAACATTGCTCTTGGATGAGAACCCAACACTTCCCCAGTGTTTCCCCAGGCACATTTTCTGGCTGGCACTCTCATTGCCTTCATTGTTGTTTCCTGTAAAAAGTTGTTTTCACGTTTTCAAGTGCTGGTGACAAATCCTGCATTCCGATTCTTGCATAGATTGTAATGGACACATGATGTATGTATAATACTTTTTGAAGGTTGTGCTGATTATTATGACCTAATGCTCAGCTCTTTGCCAGCCTTGTGTGGCGCAATTTTAAAAAACTTTCTAGAATGCATTTTGGGTGTCACGTAAACATCTGTCGGACCAAAGATGTTATAATAAAATGAGGTGAAGGGATGGTTAACTCATCTTTCGAGTAAACCTCCGGAAGTGAATGAAGGGAAGTGAATGATGGTAGACGACACACTCCCTTCAACACGCATACTGCAAACAGACCAAACATCTCCTCTTCTTATCCTTGGTTGACGTGGAATAAGAACATGGCGGCGCACACAAACTACTCATCGTCGGATTACTTTGGATTCTTAGAAATGACGTGAGGAATTGTACATTGTAATTGCTATTAGCTAATTGATATTATGGCTTCTGTCAGCCAAGAGTTAGCTAAATATGACCACTTGTGTTACGTCAATCTTTCCTCAGTTAGCTCTAGGACTAATGTAGCCTACATTTTCTGGTTTGGATGATTGTGTTATGCTGTCACTACTTCTGTGAATATCTGAACATGTGCATCCAAAAACAAACTGATGACATTCAGGAGTCTTTAATGTTGTAACGACTGTTTGTGAAAAATGTTTCTGTGAAAAAACAGTGTGGCCAGCTCAAACACTGACTTTTTCATGAATCCAAACTGGATGTTTTAAATAAGCGTTCTAATCACACCTGTTGAGCGTATGTGTTCGTAAGTGTCAAAGGGTTCAACTAGGAAAACTCATTGAAGTGCAGGTAACTCAGCATGTCCCTGTAGGTAACAGGACTCACTCTCTTCCACAGCAGTCTTTGCTGTGCTACAAAACGGTCTGTCACACTGACATGGCGTGGGTGCTCTCAGGCAGAAAAGAGACAGTTGACAGTTGGTTTAATGAAACAAGGTCATCCAAAGACTACTTGTAATTAATTGATACAGATTGGTAATAGTGGTAACAGATTTGTAATAGTGGTAACAGTGCTAATAGCGGTAATAGTGCTAACAGTGGTTATAGTGGTAACAGATTGGTAATAGTGGTAATAGTGATAACAGATTGTTATTAGTGGTAACAGTCTTAGTAGTTGTAACAGTGGTACTAGTGGTAACATTGGTAATAGTGGTAATCGTGGTAATAGTGTTAACAGTGATAACAAACTGGTAATAGTGGTAACAGTGTTAATAGTTGTAACAGTGGTACTAGTGGTAACATTGTTAATAGTTGTAACATAGTGGTAACAGGGGTAATAGTGGTAATAATGGTGATTTTGTTAATGGGGTAGTAGTGGTAACAGAGTGGTAACAATGTTAATAGAGGTAACAGTGGTTACAGTGGTAACAGTGGCACCAGCGGTAATAGTGGTAACAGTGGTAAGAGTGGTAACAGTGGTAATAGTGGTAACAGTGGTAATAGTGGTAACAGTGGTAATAGTGGTAAGAGTGGTAACAGTGGTAATAGTGGTAACAGTGGTAATAGTGGTAACAGTGGTAACAGTGGTAACAGTGGTAATAGTGGTAACAGTGGTAATAGTGGTAACAGTGGTAATAGTGGTAACAGTGGTAATAGTGGTAACAGTGGTAATAGTGGTAACAGTGGTAACAGTGGTAATAGTGGTAACAGTGGTAATAGTGGTAACAGTGGTAATAGTGGCACCAGCGGTAAGAGTGGTAACAGTGGTAATAGTGGTAACAGTGGTAATAGTGGTAACAGTGGTAATAGTGGTAACAGTGGTAACAGTGGCACCAGCGGTAAGAGTGGTAACAGTGGTAATAGTGGTAACAGTGGTAATGGTAACAGTGGTGGTAATAGTGGTAATAGTGGTAACAGTGGTAATAGTGGTAACAGTGGTAATAGTGGTAACAGTGTTAATAGTGTTACTAATGGTAACATTGGTAATAGTGGTAATGGTGGTAATTGTGGTAACAGATTCATAACAGATTGCATGGAGTCTAGCAGTTAAGAGGTTGAGTCAGTAACCGAAAGGTTGCTGTTTAGAATCCCCAAGCTGACTAGGTGAAAATGTGTTACCGATGTCCCCTAGAGCAAGGGACTTAACCCTCATTTCTCCTGTGAGTCACTCTGGATAAGAGTGTCTGGCAAATGAATCAAATGTAGCAATTTTAAATGTAATAGTGGTAATAGTGGTAACATTGGTAATGCTGGTAATTGTGCTAACAGTGGTAAAAGTGGTAAAAGTTGTAGAGATAATAATAGTGGTAATAGTGGATAGTGGTAATATTGATAACAGTAGTAATAGTGGTAACAGTGGTAATAGTGGTAATAGTGGTAACAGAGTGGCAAGAGATTAGTAATAGTACTAATATTGGTAATAGTGGTGGAATTGGTAACATTGGTAATAGTGGTAACAGTGGTAATAGTGATAATAGTGGTAAAAGATTGATAACATTGGTAATAGTGGTAATATTGATAACAGAAGTACTAGTGGTAACAGTGGTAGTAGTGGTAACAGATTGATGACATTGGTAATAGTGGTAATAGTGATAATAGTGGTAATAGTGGTAACAGAGTGGTAACAGATTAGTAATAGTGCCAATATTGGTAATAATGGTGATATTGGTAACAGTGGTAATAGTGGTAATAGTGGTAATAGTGGTAATATTGGTAACATTGGTAATAGTGGTAATAGTGCTAACATTGGTAATAGTGGTAATATTGGTAATAGTGGTAACAGAGTGGTAATTGTGATAATAGCTCAGACATAGACACTAGAGAGTTCCGCGGTAATATAAAAGACTGACTACAGACTAATGTGGTATAATGGGGAATAATTTAGTTGAAGTTGTAGAATTGGACATCTGAAGGACAACCCTTCACTACCATTAAAAGGACACTCAGACCTGACTCTTACCATGCATCCCTCTAGCTCTCCATCCCTCTATCCCTCCCTTATCATATCAAAGCCTACTCAGAAAAGAGCTTATGAGGACCTCCAGCACATAACAAGACTATATAATATCCTAGGTTTGGCCACTCACTTTTCAACCTCAGCTAGATAACTATTGGCCCTATTATTGGCCCTGGTCAAAAGCAGTGGACTATATATGGGGGAAATGTACAACTTGAGGCACAGCCAGGGAGAGTTTTGGAAGGAATGTGTGGTGGAGTTGTTCATTAAATATCCTACACGCTGTTACCACCGAGAGTCCGGCCATCTCTCCCACTCCCTCACCCTCTCCTCCGTAACACAAACCAGACTTGTTCAAAGGAAGCAGCACATCAAAGACAGAGACAGCCCCCACAGGCTAGGTCGCTAAGAGATAAGTATGGACCACGTCGATCTTTCATGACCTCTCCCCCTTGGTGACCGCTGATGACCTCATCCTCATTAACGCTGACCTGCAGGGTTGCCAGGTGACCAGACGGTCATGACCCTATCAGGAGATTACAGGTTGCTAAACAAACACAAGGAAATGGGAGCAAGTGGATTGCCCAGATTCCCCAGCTACCAGGTCTATATTGTCCTGATCTGGGCTGTTTGTCAGTGAACATCCCTGGGTGACTCTGAGCCTGGAGGTAGGCCTGTAGACCTAGAGGGCTACGATGGACTCTGGTCAAGAATAGTGCACTAAATAGGGAATATTTAGTATCCCAGCTAGGTGGGGATATACTTTCAGGTAGACCTCCAGCTGCACGCAGAGCTTCCAGGCTTTACAATAGATCAATTCCATACGTCATCTTAGCACCTCCCCCCCTCCCAAGACTTTCATTTGGTTACATTGAAATCAAAAATCAAATCAAATAGTGCTTGACACATTCGCTGAATACAAGAAGTGTAGAACTTACTGTGAAATGCTTATTTACAAGCCCTTAACCAACAGTGCAGTTCAAGAAAAAGTTAAGAAAATATTTAGCAAATTAACTAAATAAAAAAATGATAAAAAGTAACACAAAATAACAATAACGAGACTATATACAGGGGGCACCGTTACTGAGTCAATGTGTGGGGGTACAGGTTCGTTGAGGTCATTTGTACATGGAGGCAGGGCTGAAGTGCATAGATAATAAACAGCGAGTAGCAGCAGTGTACAAAACAAATGAAGGAGGGGGTATCAATGTAAATAGCCCAGTGGCCAGGTAATAATGGTAAAAGGCTGAATCCGACATACAGTTTGGGAAGGCCTTAAGACAGGAGGGTCCCTCCCTACAACTCCTCTCAGGTGATTGTCCCAAATGGCACCCCATTCACTATATAGTGCACTGTATGGGTCCAGGTCAAAAGTCGTGCACTATAAAGTGAATATGGTGTCATTGAGGACACAACCCTCTCGTCTGCTCACCCGCCCAGAAAACCTCAAAGCAGTCATTTACTGAGAGGAGAGGCAGGACTTAACAACTAGAAAAGATACATGAAGCTCTGGTATAAAAGACAGAGCCCTGAGGGAGATGGAGGGAGGAGGAGGAGAAAAAAACGATAGATGAAAAGAACATGGGAGGGAAAGGTAATTGTGAGGAGATCTTTTCTGGGTAATGAAGGAAGGAGTCCCCTCGTGGAGGGAAAGAGAGAGAAAGAGGGGAAGAGGGATCCAACAGAGACATGTTTTCATTTGATGGCAGGGTGCCGGTGTGTGGGTGTGTATGTCCGTGTGTGTTTCCGTGGTACCACGGCTATGGGACGGGTCCCAGTGTTGGAACATGCATACTCAGACCACCTCCCTAGTGAGCCCCGTTCATTCAGCCAATCAATTGCTTCTCATTTCTGCATTACACCACTCCCAAAAGACTTCTACTGAACGAACTAAAATTAATGCTTTCAAAAAGCAATTATAGAATTCAGTTATGCCGTTCATTATTGAATAAGCTCACATTTTCACACTGCCTTGAATAGTGTAGCTGGCTTGGGAAAGTATTCAAAAACTGAATAATGTTCAGGTTATTTTCTATGTTCTCCTGCTATCTGCTATTTCTACAGCCAGGAGTTTTTTCTGATCAAATCAAATCAAATCCAATCAAATTTATTTATATAGCCCTTCGTACATCAGCTGATATCTCAAAGTGCTGTACAGAAACCCAGCCTAAAACCCCAAACAGCAAACAATGCAGGTGTAAAAGCATGGTGGCTAGGAAAAACTCCCTAGAAAGGCCAAAACCTAGGAAGAAACCTAGAGAGGAACCGGGCTATGTGGGGTGGCCAGTCCTCTTCTGGCTGTGCCGGGTAGAGATTATAACAGAACATGACCAAGATGTTCAAATGTTCATAAATGACCAGCATGGTCAAATAATAATAAGGCAGAACAGTTGAAACTGGAGCAGCAGCACAGTCAGGTGGACTGGGGACAGCAAGGAGCCATCATGTCAGGTAGTCCTGGGGCACGGTCCTAGGGCTCAGGTCCTCCGAGAGAGAGAAAGAAAGAGAGAATTAGAGAGAGCATATGTGGGGTGGCCAGTCCTCTTCTGGCTGTGCCGGGTGGAGATTATAACAGAACGTGGCCAAGATGTTCAAATGTTCATAAATGACCAGCATGGTTGAATAATAGTAAGGCAGAACAGTTGAAACTGGAGCAGGAGCATGGCCAGGTGGACTGGGGACAGCAAGGAGTCCTCATGTCAGGTAGTCCTGGGACATGGTCCTAGGGCCCAGGCCAGTTGAAACTGGAGCAGCAGCATGGCCAGGTGGACTGGGGACAGCAAGGAGTCATCATGTCAGGTAGTCCTGGGGCGTGGTCCTAGGGCTCAGGTCCTCCGAGAGAGAGAAAGAAAGAGAGAAGGAGAGAATTAGAGAACGCACACTTAGATTCACACAGGACACCGAATAGGACAGGAGAAGTACTCCAGATAAACAAACTGACCCTAGCCCCCCGACACATAAACTACTGCAGCATAAATACTGGAGGCTGAGACAGGAGGGGTCAGGAGACACTGTGGCCCCATCCGAGGACACCCCCGGACAGGGCCAAACAGGAAGGATATAACCCCACCCACTTTGCCAAAGCACAGCCCCCACACCACTAGAGGGAAATCTTCAACCACCAACTTACCATCCTGAGACAAGGCCGAGTATAGCCCACAAAGATCTCCGACACGGTACAACCCAAGGGGGGGGGGGGACCCAGACAGGCCGACCACAACAGTGAATCAACCCACCCAGGGACGGCACGAGAGAGCCCCAGCAAGCCAGTGACTCAGCCCCCGTAACAGGGTTAGAGGCAGAGAATCCCAGTGGAAAGAGGGGAACCGGCCAGGCAGAGACAGCAAGGGCGGTTCGTTGCTCCAGAGCCTTTCCGTTCACCTTCCCACTCCTGGGCCAGACTGCACTCAATCATATGACCCACTGAAGAGATGAGTCTTCAGTAAAGACTTAAAGGTTGAGACCGAGTTTGCGTCTCTGACATGGGTAGGCAGACCGTTCCATAAAAATGGAGCTCTATAGGAGAAAGCCCTGCCTCCAGCTGTTTGCTTAGAAATTCTAGGGACAATTAGGAGGCCTGCGTCTTGTGACCGTAGCGTACGTGTAGGTATGTACGGCAGGACCAAATCAGAGAGGTAGGTAGGAGCAAGCCCATGTAATGCTTTGTAGGTTAGCAGTAAAACCTTGAAATCAGCCCTTGCTTTGACAGGAAGCCAGTGTAGAGAGGCTAGCACTGGAGTAATATGATCAAATTTTTTGGTTCTAGTCAGGATTCTAGCAGCCGTATTTAGCACTAACTGAAGTTTATTTAGTGCTTTATCCGGGTAGCCGGAAAATAGAGCATTGCAGTAGTCTAACCTAGAAGTGACAAAAGCATGGATTAATTTTTCTGCATCATTTTTGGACAGAAAGTTTCTGATTTTTGCAATGTTATGTAGATGGAAAAAAGCTGTCCTCGAAATGGTCTTGATATGTTCTTCAAAAGAGAGATCAGGGTCCAGAGTAACGCCGAGGTCCTTCACAGTTTTATTTGAGACGACTGTACAACCATTAAGATTAATTGTCAGATTCAACAGAAGATCTCTTTGTTTCTTGGGACCTAGAACAAGCATCTCTGTTTTGTCCGAGTTTAATAGTAGAAAGTTTGCAGCCATCCACTTCCTTATGTCTGAAACACATGCTTATAGCGAGGGCAATTTTGGGGCTTCACCATGTTTCATTGAAATGTACAGCTGTGTGTCATCCGCATAGCAGTGAAAGTTTACATTATGTTTTCGAATAACATCCCCAAGAGGTAAAATATATAGTGAAAACAATAGTGGTCCTAAAACAGAACCTTGAGGAACACCGAAATGTACAGTTGATTTGTCAGAGGACAAACCATTCACAGAGACAAACTGATATCTTTCCGACAGATAAGACCTAAACCAGGCCAGAACATGTCCGTGTAGACCAATTTGGGTTTCCAATCTCTCCAAAAGAATGTGGTGATCGATGGTATCAAAAGCAGCACTAAAGTCTAGGAGCACGAGGACAGATGCAGAGCCTCGGTCCGATGCCATCAAAATGTCATTTACCACCTTCACAAGTGCCGTCTCAGTGCTATGATGGGGTCTAAAACCAGACTGAAGCATTTCGTATACATTGTTTGTCTTCAGGAAGGCAGTGAGTTGCTGCGCAACAGCCTTCTCTAAAATCTTTGAGAGGAATGGAAGATTCGATATAGGCCGATAGTTTTTTATATTTTCTGGGTCAAGGTTTGGCTTTTTCAAGAGAGGCTTTATTACTGCCACTTTTAGTGAGTTTGATACACATCCAGTGGATAGATGACATAACCTACCTGACCTGCAAACTCTTAGACCCATGACTCCTGGCCCTAGCTATGCAAATAGTAGTGTGGGTGAAACAATTCAGGTTTATAGCCCGTTTTTGTCCCAGAATGGGATTGTCCATGGGATGCAGCCCCAGAATGTATGGTCCAGGACAGCCTTCACCCATCACTCATTCATATTGTGAAGTAAAAAGACAGAGCGATCAATATATCACATTTGTAGAATGAGTTGAATGTGTTTGGGGAGAGAGGAAGACACCCCTCTGGCACTACCAGTGCTGACTGAGATTTGTCAACATAAAGGGCTAACAACATGGAAACAAATTGAATCATGTTTAATGATGTAATGGTGAACTAGAAATCAAATCTGATCATGTACAGTATATTGGATAGTGAATATTAGTGAGAGAGGGTGGGTAGAGAAATAATGGGTCAGTGAGGGAGAGAGAGAGAGAGAGAGAGAGAGAGAGAGAGAGAGAGAGAGAGAGAGAGAGAGAGAGAGAGAGAGAGAGAGAGAGAGAGAGAGAGAGAGAGAGAGAGAGAGAGAGAGAGAGAGAGAGAGAGAGAGAGAGAAGGGGAGAGATGGATGGAAAGAGAAAGAGAGACAGGGGAAAAAGAGTGGAACAGCTGGAGAGTGCTCATTATTTTACAGGCGCATAAAATCAATTTACATGTGTGTGCTTCAGCATGACTGTGGAATATTTACATATGAGTAAACAACACTACACTAATGCGCATTTCCATGGAAACAGAATGATGCCAAGACGCAGATTTTTCACTTTAAAAAACCCAATAAATGCTAAATTAAACAAACCATACAAACTATGCACATGAACGACCTTAAAAAATGTCCAATGAAAATTTTACTTAACAGATTTACTTGAAGAACAGTGCAGATGCAAAGTTTGGTAACAGAATGATGGCACAAACAGCACAAACCGTCATTGTGTTACCAAACTCTGCACTGTTCTCCAAGTAAATGTGGAAATTGTTAAACGTAGTCCTTGTGTATCGAGTTGTATAGTTTGTTGAACTTTGCAATAATAGTTTTTTTGTTTGACACACATTTTAAAGTGAAAAATCTGAGTCTCAGCATCATTCTGTTACCTTGGAATTCCCCTCTTCGCATACTTACAAGTGCATTTGGAAAGTATTCAAACCCCTTGACTTTTTCCACATTTTGTTACGTTATAGCCTTATTCTAAAAAAAAACATGTTTTTATGTCTACACACAATACCCCAAACAGTTTTTTTATACATTTTTACAAATGTAATTTAAAAAAAGAGTAAAATATCATATTTACATAAGTATTCAGACCCTTTACTCAATACTTTGTTGAAGCACCTTTGGCAGCGATTACAGCCTCAAGACTTCTTGGGTATGACGCTACAAGCTTGGCACACCTGTATTTGTCAGGTTGGAGGGGAGCATTGCTGCACAGCTATTTTTAGGTCTCTCTAGTAATGTTTGATCGGGTACAAGTCCGGGCTCCGGCTGGGCCACTCAAGGACATTCAGAGACTTGTCCCGAAGCTACTCCTGCATTGTCTTGGCTGTGTGCTTGGGGTTGTTGTCCTGTTGGAAGGTTAACCTTCAACCCAATCTGAGGTCCTGAGCACTCTGGAGCAGGTTTTCTTCAAGAATCTCTCTCTACTTTGCTCCGTTAATCTTTCCCTAGATGCTTTGTAGTCTCCCAGGCCCTGCCCCTGAGAAACATCCCACAGCATGATGGTGCCACCACCATGCTTCACTGTAGGGATGGTGCCAGGTGACACTTGGCATTCAGGCCAAAGTGTTCCATCTTGGAGGCCTCCTGAGTGGCGCAGTGGTCTAAGGCACTGCATCGCTGCCAAAGGTGCTGTGCCAACAGAGACTCTGGGCTCGAACCCAGGCTCTGTCGCAGCCGGCCGCGACCAGGAGGTCCATGGGGCGACGCACAATTGGCCTAGTGTCGTTCGGGTTAGGGAGGGTTTGGCCGGTAGGGATATCCTTGTCTCATCGCGCACTAGCAACTACTGTGGAGGGCCAGGTGCAGTGCACGCTGACCAGGTCGCTAGGTGTGCGGTGTTTCCTCTGACACATTGGTGTCGGGTTGGATGCGCACTGTGTTAAGAAGCAGTGCAGCTTGGTTGGGTTGTGTTTTGAAGGACGCAAGGCTCTCGACCTTCGTCTCTCCAGAGCCCATACAGGAGTTGTAGCAATGAGACACGACAGTAACTACTAACAATTGGATACCACGAAAAAGGGGGGAAAAAAAAAAAGATTTCCATCTTGGTTTCATCAGACCAAACAATCTAGTTTGTCATAGTCTGAAAGTCCTTTAGGTGCCTTTTGACAAACTCCAAGCGGGTTGTCGTGCCTTTTACTGAGATGTGGCTTCTGTCTGGCCACTCTACCATAAAGGCCTGATTGGTGGAGTGCTGAAGAGATGGTTGTCCTGCTGTAAGTTTCTCCCATCTCCACAGATGAAATCTGGAGCTCTGTCAGAGTGACCATTGGGTTCTTGATCACCTCCCTGACCAAGGCCTTGTGGACAATTAGACTTTGATTTTGCTCTGACATGCATTGTCAACTGTGTGCCTTTCCAATAGGTGAACTCCAATCATTGGAAACAGGATATACTTGAGCTCAATTTCAAGTCTCATTGCAAAGGGTCTGAATACTTACGTAAATAGAGTATTTCTGTTTTTTTTTATTATACTATTGCAAATATTCCTAAAAACCTGTTATCAATTTCTCATCAAATGAAATCAAATCAAATGTATTTATATAGCCCTTCGTACATCAGCTGATATCTCTCAAAGTGCTGTACAGAAACCCAGCCTAAAACCCCAAACAGCAAGCAATGCAGGTGTAGAAGCACGGTGGCTAGGAAAAACTCCCTAGAAAGGCCAAAACCTAGGAAGAAACCTAGAGAGGAACCAGGCTATGTGGGGTGGCCAGTCCTCTTCTGGCTGTGCCGGGTGGAGATTATAACAGAACATGGCCAAGATGTTCAAATGTTCATAAATGACCAGCATGGTCGAATAATAACAAGGCAGAACAGTTGAAACTGGAGCAGCAGCACAGTCCGGTGGACCGGGGACAGCAAGGAGTCATCGTGTCAGGTAGTCCTGGGGCACGGTCCTAGGGCTCAGGTCCTCCGAGAGAGAGAAAGAAAGAGAGAATTAGAGAGAGCATATGTGGGGTGGCCCGTCCTCTTCTGGCTGTGCCGGGTGGAGATTATAACAGAACATGGCCAAGATGTTCAAATGTTCATAAATGACCAGCATGGTCGAATAATAGTAAGGCAGAACAGTTGAAACTGGAGCAGCAGCATGGCCAGGTGGACTAGGGACAGCAAGGAGTCATCATGTCAAGTAGTCCTGGGGCATGGTCCTAGGGGTCAGGTCAGTTGAAACTGGAGCAGCAGCATGACCAGGTGGACTGGGGACAGCAAGGAGTCATCATGTCAGGTAGTCCTGGGGCATGGTCCTAGGGCTCAGGTCCTCCAAGAGAGAGAAAGAAAGAAGGAGAGAATTAGAGAACGCACACTTAGATTCACACAGGACACCGAATAGGACAGGAGAAGTACTCCAGATATAACAAACTGACCCTAGCCCCCCGACACAAACTACTGCAGCATAAATACTGGGGTAGTGTGTGCAGATTGACAACATCAAGACCTATATTTAACCAGAAGAGCAACCTATTATTTAACCAATCTAGGTCTGGTTGTCGTCAAGTCCTTTCGAGTTCGGTCTAATAGTCCTCTGGTTCGGTCTAATTGTCTTCTGGTTCGGTCTAATTGTCCTCTGTTTCGGTCTAATTGTCTTCTGGTTCGGTCTAATAGTCCTCTGGTTCGGTCTAATTGTCTTCTGGTTCGGTCTAATTGTCCTCTGTTTCGGTCTAATTGTCTTCTGGTTCGGTCTAATAGTCCTCTGGTTCGGTCTAATTGTCTTCTGGTTCGGTCTAATTGTCCTCTGTTTCGGTCTAATTGTCCTCCTGTTCGGTCTAATTGTCCTCTGGTTCGGTCTAATTGTCCTCTGGTTTCGGTCTAATTGTCTTCTGGTTTGGTCTAATTGTCCTCTGTTTCGGTCTAATTGTCCTCTGGTTCGGTCTAATTGTCCTCTGTTTCAGTCTAATTGTCCTCTGGTTTGGTCTAATTGTCCTCTGGTTCGGTCTAATTGTCTTCTGGTTCGGTCTAATTGTCCTTTGGTTCGGTCTAATTGTCCTCTGGTTCAGTCTAATTGTCCTCTGGTTTGGTCTAATTGTCCTCTGGTTCGGTCTAATTGTCCTCTGGTTCGGTCTAATTGTCCTCTGGTTTGGTCTAATTGTCCTCTGGTTCGGTCTAATTGTCTTCTGGTTCGGTCTAATTGTCCTCTGTTTCGGTCTAATTGTCCTCTGTTTCGGTCTAATTGTCCTCCTGTTCGGTCTAATTGTCCTCTGGTTCGGTCTAATTGTCCTCTGGTTTCGGTCTAATTGTCTTCTGGTTCGCTCTAATTGTCCTCTGTTTCGGTCTAATTGTCCTTTTGTTCCGTCTAATTGTCCTCTGGTTCGGTCTAATTGTCCTCTGGTTTGGTCTAGTGGTCTTTTGGTTCGGTCTAATTGGCCTCTGGTTCGTTCGGGTCCGGGTCCAACTTTTTGGACCTGAAAAGAACTCTTGTCTACATGTTAGATTGAATAGTTTTCTTGTCAATCAATTTGAAAAATATACCAATCCTCCATTGTTAGCACAATGGAAAGGTCAAATTCTTTATTATTTAAATGTTGGAAGTGCATGGGTGACAGAGAGAAACAAAATGGTGCAGTTTGAGGTCATGTGGTGGAGAGTGATGCGATGCTAGAGATGGATGTGTGAGAGGGTGGGTCTGGGTTGTGGGTGTTTGTTGGTGGATGTTTTGTATTGTAAAAAAATACCACAAATGATCTACAAATTGTCCAAAAAACAAAAATAAAATGAATAGTGTCTTCAGCATAGACATAGATACTGCCCCAGGACACAATGGCCCTGGGCTGATGGAGAGGGAGCTGAGAGCATCACACACACACACACACACACACACACACACACACACACACACACACACACACACACACACACACACACACACACACACACACACACACACACACACACACACACACACACACACACACACACACACACACACACACACACACACACACACACACACACACACACACACACACACACACACACACACAGGCAGGTGGCATGCAGGAACGCTCACGGACCCACACACACACAGCTTATTGAAGCTGTTTTCATTGAGCAACAAGCCATGAGCTGATTTGTTCATCGCCCTGTGACTATCACTCCCACAATGTAACACTCATTACCTCATTCAATGCCATCGATGAAGAGAGAACCCTTTCTCTTCCCTCTGTCACTATATCTCACCCTCCCTCCCCACTCTCTCTCTTTCACTCTCTCTCCCTCTCTCTCCTGTTGTCTGTCGCTGTCTCTCGCTGTCTCCATCTTTCTCTCCATGTCTCTATCACACAATGCCTATTTTCTTTATAGGTTCTGAGTAATGTCCCTATTGTACACATCCACATTGTCCTGCGTCTAGTGTCCGGCCATGCGACAACCTTCCCACTCGACCCCATCCCCTCCTTCTCCAGACCATCTCTGGAGACCTTCTCCCATTTCTCACTTTCCTCATCAACTCATCCCTGACCACAGGCTGCATCCCCTCTGACTTCAGCATGGCCAGTCACTCCCCTCCTCAAGAAACCAACACTCTACCCCTCTGGCGTCAAAAACTACAGACCGGTATCCCTTCTTTCTTTTCTTTCCAAAAACTTGAGCGTGCAGTCTCTGACCAACTCTGACGTTATCTCTCTCAGAACGATCTTCATGACCTGCACCAGTCAATCTTCAAAGCGGCTCACTCAACTGAGACTGCTCTTCTCTGTGTTACGGTGGCTCTCTGCACTGCCAGAGCTGACTCTCTCTCCTCTGTTCTCATCCTCCTAGATCTATCCACTGCCTTCGACACCGTGAACCATCAGATCCTCCTCTCCACCCTCTCAGGGTTGGGCGTCTAAGGCTCTGAACACTCATGTATTCCATTCTCGCTGGCATGTTGCGCTTACCAGGTGGAGTGGAGAGGATCTGTGTCTGCACCACGTGCTCTCACTGATGGTGTCACCCAAGGCTTTTTCCACGCCCTCTCCTCTTTTCTCTACACCAAGCCACTCGACTCTGTCATATCCTCACATGGTCTCTCCTATCATTGCTATGCGGATGACACTCAACTATTCTTCTCCTTCCCCCCTTCTGTCACCCAGGTGACGACACGCATCTCAGCTTGGATGTCGGCCCATCACCTCAAGCTCAACCTCGACAAAACGGAGCTGATCTTCCTCCCAGGAAAGGCCTGCCCGCTCCAAGACCTCTCCATCACAGATGACAAACTCCAGGTTGTCCCCCTCCCAGAGTGCAAAGAACCTTGGTGTGACCCTGGACAACACCCTGTCATTCTCTGCAAACATCAAAGCAGTGACTGGCTCCTGCAGGTTCCTGCTCTACAACATCTGTAGAGTTTGACCTTTACTCACACAGGACGAGGCACAGGTCCTAATCCAGGCACTTGTCGTCTCCCGTCTAGACCAAGGGTTCCCAAATTAGTTCACCTTTCTGCATTGGGGACCCCCCCCCCCCCCTGCGCGCACACCATCTATTTCTATGGGCACAGGCGCTGTTCATGACATAAACTGTTAACACCCCTCCTGTTGGTGGAGACAATTTTGCAATGTAAAGCTTATTTACTGCAATTCTACACATTTTTCAAAGAACATTTTGTAGTTTTAAAGCAGATTTTATTTCAATTCTCTACATTGGGGGGGGGGGCATGCCTGCAGACACCTCGCACTACTGCAACTCTCTGCTTGTGCCATCAAACCCCTGCAACTTGTCCAGAATGCCGTAGCCAACTAAGTTCTCCCATGCCACCCCGCTCCTCCGCACACTCCACTGGCTTCCAGTCGAAGCATGCATCTTCTTCAAGACTCTGGTACTTGCCTACAGAGCAGCAAGGGGAACTGTACCTCCTTACCTTCAGGCTATGCTCATCCCAACCCGAGCACTCTGTTCCACCACCTCTGGTCTCTTGTCCCTCCCACCTCTAATGGGTGGGCAGCTCTCGCTCAACCCAGTCAAAGCTCTTCTCTGTCCTGGCACCCCAATGGTGGAACAAGCTTCCCCCTAGTCAGGACAGCGGAGTCCCTACACATCTTTCGAAAACATTTGCAACACTACCTCTGAATAAAAAAAATCTTAAATAACTCTCCCGACGCCCCCCGACGATTGTGATGTGTTCTTGTCTCACCTAGCTATCTTAACATGAATGCACTAATTACAAGTCACTCTGGATAAAAGTGACTTCTAAATTACGCTGATCTCCCTCTCCTCTGGCCACGTGGATCTGTCTGCCTGTCTGTCTGTGTTCAGCATGCAGGGAAATAAAGGCAGGTCATAAGGCCTGATTTGAACCAAGCAGCTCAGTGACATCAGGGACTTTAAGCTCTATAGCTACCAGCCTCACACACATACACATAAGCAGGCGAGCGCGCACACAAACGTACACACACACACATACATGAGCAGGCGAGCACACGCACAAATGTACACACACATGAGCAGGCGATCGCACACACAAACGTACACACACACACACACACATGAGCAGGTGAGCACACGCACAAACGTACACACACACACACAACCACTGAGGCCTGTCTTTATATTATATGCCTGGGTTTTGAGGGGATTTTATGCAAAATACACACACACATTCACAAGTACAAACACACAGACACAAACAAACAAACACACACACACACACATCCTCTGCATAGTGCATTTCTGTCAGTATTGTGTCAGTATTTAAGTCCCCGGCACCCATCAGACAGACACTGGTCTCAGGATATAGAGGTGATCAAGAAGGCTTGTCCATTCTGCCCTCTGAGCCCTGATGAGCCTACTAATACTCAAAGCAATTAACACTCATCTGGAGCCTCCAGGGTTCATTCCAAATGGCACCCTATTCACTATATCGTGCACTACTTATGACCAGAACCCTATGGACCCTGGTTAAAATTAGTCAAAAGTAGTGCACAATATAGGGAACAGGGTGCCATTTAGAATGTAGACTTGGAGTCTCTGGGCTAATACAGACAGGCGAGGTGCAAGGATATAATCCTCAACCACAGCCAAAGCCCCAGCTGCTGTCATGTCTTGCAGGGAGGACTCAGGTGTGAGACTAGGCCCCCATCCTGTCTGCCCATCCTACACTCTGCTCTGGAGATTAGCTAGGGTGCTCTGCGTCAGCTCTGAATTTTCTCCTGACTGACACACACACACACACAAACACATACAGGTGAGTGACAGTTTGATCTGCGAGGCGGGTCTATTGGCGTGGACCGGCCTGTGTCATCCCTCTCATTAAGGGAGGTGGTCGGTCGACTTTCCCACCCTCCTCCTCCCTCCTCGTTCCACCAGCTCCTCTGTCCTCTACTCCTCATCCCCCTCTTCTTTCCCCCTGCTAACTAGCCTTAATAATGGCTCTCTCATTGCCATAGCAATGTCAGGGCACAGGGTAGAGACAAGGTCTGGACACACAGACCATAGTTATGCTAAATCAATCATCTGCACTGTGGATGTTGGTTTAGGTTGGATCTTCTCTAATCAATGTATTATATTAAATGTTTAATCAAAATGACTATTGCCCTTCTGAATAAAACAGCATAGACCAGAATACATTTCAAGCTGGTCCATGCTGGTATTTGCTGGTCTATGCTGGTCAGTGCTGGTCAGATGCTGGTCTATGCTGGTTGACCAACATGATTTAACTAGTCAAGCTGGCCTGACCAGCATGGTCTAGCTGGTTATGCTGGTTTACCAGCATGGTCCAGCTGATTTTGCTTGTGACCAGCCTTCTGGTGACCAGCCAGTTTTGGACACTGGTGACCAGCCTTCACTGTGTTTTGGACACTGGTGACCAGCCTTCACTGTGTTTTGGACACTGGTGACCAGCCTTCACTGTGTTTTGGACACTGGTGACCAGCCTTCACTGTGTTTTGGACACTGGTGACCAGCCTTCACTGTGTTTTGGACACATACCAGCTCATGCTAGTGATGCTGGTGATCAAGCTGGTCTACGCTGGTCCAGCATGGTCCAGCAGCTGGTCCAGCAGCTGGTCCAGCAGCTGGTCAAGCTGGTCTGACCACACGCATTCCCAGCATGCTCTATTTCAGTAGATTTTTTTTTGTTTCAAAATCTTTTTAGTTTTTTGCATACATTGATTGATTAATTAATCTTATGCTTCATAAAGATAAATAATATACATTTTTCTAAACTAATCCAATCAGTTATTTGGACTTATTGCAACTGTTGTGGCTAGTGGCACAGCAGTCTTAGGCACTGCATCTCAGTGCTAG